>NW_027212492.1:0-30268 GCF_947461875.1 Haliaeetus albicilla
TGGGGGTCTGTTAGGGATCCATGGGGGGTTTGGGGTCCCCAGGGGGGCTCTTAGTGGTCCATGGGGGGTTTTGGGGGTCCTTGGGCTGTTATGTGTGTCCCCTGGGGGGGGCGGTGGGAGCCCCGGGGGGGTGACAGTGACCCTGGAGGGGGGTTTGCAAGCCTCGCAGCGGGGGGGGGGGGGGGTGTCTTACAAGAGGACCGGCTGTTGGATTGGGATTGTTGTTCCTCTGAGTCAACCCTAGCGATGACGGTGACATTTTTTTTGGGGGGGGGGGTCCTTCAGTTTGCGGCGCAGAGCGAGGAGCGTCCCTACATCGTGGGACATTTCCACGAGTGGCTAGCGGGGCTGGGGCTGGTGCTGAGCCGGGCGAGACGGTTGCCGGTGGCCACCATCTTCACCACCCACGCCACCTTGTTGGGTCGGTACCTCTGCGCCGGCAGCGTCGACTTCTACAACAACCTGCACAGCGTGAGTTTGGGGGGGGGGGAAGGTTTTTTTTGGGGGGGGGGGGGGGTACACTGGAGGAGGTTATGTGGGGTAGGGGGAGAGGGAGGAGGAAGGGAAGGTGGGGGGATTAAGGGAGAGGGGATGTGGGGAGGGATGGAGGTGGGGTGGGGGGAATTTGGGGGGGGATGTGGGGTGGGGTGGGGCGTGGGGGGGGGCGTGGGGTGTGGGGGAGCCGAGGGAGAGGGGATGAGGGGGGGGATGTGGGGAGGGATGGATGTGGGGGGGAATTTTGGGGGGATGTGGGGTGGGGGGGAAGCAAGGGAGAGGGGCTGGGGGGGAATGTGGGGAGGGAGGGATGTGGGGGGGGAATTTTGGGGGGATGTGGGGTGGGGGGGAATTATGGGGGGATGTGGGGGGACGACACACAACATGGGGTGCAGGGGAACCCAGGGATGGGGGATGTGGGGCTGGGGGGGGATGTGGGGAGGGGGGGAATTATGGGGGGACGTGGGGTGGGGGGGAAGCAAGGGAGAGGGGCTGGGGGGGAATGTGGGGAGGGAGGGATGTGGGGGGGAATTTTGGGGGGACGTGGGGTGGGGGGGAATTATGGGGGGATGTGGGGGGACGACACACAACATGGGGTGCAGGGGAACCCAGGGATGGGGGATGTGGGGCTGGGGGGGGATGTGGGGAGGGGGGGAATTATGGGGGACGTGGGGTGGGGGGAAGCAAGGGAGAGGGGCTGGGGGGGGAATGTGAGGAGGGAGGGATGTGGGGGGGGAATTTTGGGGGGACGTGGGGTGGGGGGGAATTATGGGGGGATGTGGGGGGACGACACACAACATGGGGTGCAGGGGAACCCAGGGATGGGGGATGTGGGGCTGGGGGGGGATGTGGGGAGGGGGGGAATTATGGGGGGACGTGGGGTGGGGCAAATTGGGGGGGACATGGGGGAATTATGGGGGGATGTGGGGTGGGGGGGACATGGGGGGGACGTGGGGAGGGGGAATTAATGGGGGGACGTAGGGTGGGGGGGGAATTGGGGGGGACATGGGAGTATTGGGGGGGATGTAGGGTGGGGGGGACCAAGGGAGAGGGGATGTGGGGCTGGGGGGGGGATGTGGGGAGGGATGGGCATGGGGGGGGACACATGGTGGGGGGGAATTATGGGGGGACATGGCTGGGGGGGGGTAACTTGGAGTGGGGAGAACTCAGGGATGGGGGATTTGGGTCTGGGGGGGGACGCCGGGAGGGACAGACTTGGAGCCTAGGGCTGTTGCGGGGGGGGGATATCAGGCACCCCAGTGCATTGTAGGACGCAGGGGGTCAGCGGTCACCCACCGGCGTGACCCCCCCCCCTAAAATTTCCGCCGCCGTGCTCAGTTCGACGTGGACAAGGAGGCCGGGGAGCGTCAGATCTACCACCGGTACTGCCTGGAGCGGGCGGCCGCCCACTGCGCCCACGTCCTCACCACCGTCTCCCACGTCACCGCCGCCGAGGCCGAGCACCTCCTCAAGCGCAAGCCCGGTGGGTGCCGCGGGAACGCAGACCCCCCCTCCCTGTATCCCTGGGGTGGGGTGTGGGGGGACCCCGGTATACCCAGGGGAGGGGGGGAGCGCCATATACCTGGGGGAGGGGGCGCACAGCACACTTGTGGGGATCACAGCATCCCACACAGGGACCCCAGCGTTCCCCAGGGGGGACCCAGTGCCCTTTGGGGGGACCCCAACAGAACCAGGGGGGCCCCAGCACCCCCAGTGGGACCCCAACATCCCCCATAGGGACCTCAGAACACTCATGGGGATCCCTATATCCCCTAAGGGGGACCCAGCACCCTCGTGGGACCCCAACATACCCCACAGGGACCCCAACAGACCCAGGGGGGCCCCGGCACCCTCACGGGGACCCCAACATCCCCCACAGGGACCCCAATATCCCCTAAGGGGAACCCAGCACCCTTGTGGGGACCCCAACATCCCCCACAGGGACCCCAACAGACCCAGGGGGGCCCCGGCACCCTCACGGGGACCCCAACATCCCCCACAGGGACCCCAATATCCCCTAAGGGGAACCCAGCACCCTTGTGGGGACCCCAACATCCCCCACAGGGACCCCAACAGACCCAGGGGGGGCCCCGGCACCCTCACGGGGACCCCAACATCCCCCACAGGGACCCCAGTATCACCCAGGGGGGACCCAGCGCCCTTTGGGGGGACCCTGACAACCCCAGGGGGGCCCCAGCACCCCCAGCGGGACCCCAACATCCCCCACAGGGGACCCAATACCCTCGTGGGACCCCAACAGACCCAGGGGGACCCTAGAACCCTCATGGGGACCCCAACATCCTCCACAGGGAGCCCAACAGACCCAGTGGGACCCCAGAACCCTCATGCGGACCCCAGAACCCTCATGGGGGACCCCAATATCCCCTAAGGGGGCCCCAGCACCTTCATGGGAACCCCCCACATCCCCACAGGGACCCCAACAGACCTAGGGGGGACCCAGCACCCTCATGGGGACCCCAACATCCCCCAGGGGGGGTCCCAGCACCTTCACGGGACCCCAACATCCTCCACAGGGACCCCAACAGACCCAGGGGGACCCCAACATCCCCCACGGGGACCCCAACATCCCCCACAGGGACCCTGACATCCCCCAGGGGGGACCCAACAGACCTAGGGGGGACCCAGCACCCTCATGGGGACCCCAACATCCCCCAGGGGGGTCCCAGCACCTTCACGGGACCCCAACATCCTCCACAGGGACCCCAACATCCCCCAGGGGGGCCCCAACATCCCCCAGGGGGGACCCAACAGACCTAGGGGGGACCCAGCACCCTCATGGGGACCCCAACATCCCCCAGGGGGGTCCCAGCACCTTCACGGGACCCCAACATCCTCCACAGGGACCCCAACATCCCCCAGGGGGGCCCCAACATCCCCCAGGGGGGACCCAACAGACCTAGGGGGGACCCAGCACCCTCATGGGGACCCCAACATCCCCCAGGGGGGTCCCAGCACCTTCACGGGACCCCAACATCCTCCACAGGGACCCCAACAGACCCAGTGGGACCCCAGAACCCTCATGGAGACCCCAATATCCCCTAAGGGGGACCCAGCACCCTCATGGGACCCCAACACCCCCAGGAGGGTCCCCAACAGACCCAGGGGAGCCCCAGCACCCTCACGGGGACCCCAACATCCCCCACAGGGACCCCAGTATCCCCCAGGGGGGACCCAGTGCCCTTTGGGGGGACCCTGACAACCCCAGGGGGGACCCCAACAGAACCAGGAGGGCCCCAGCACCCCCAGTGGGATCCCAGAACCCTCATGGGGACCTCAATATCCCCTAAGGGGGACCCAGCACCCTCGTGGGACCCCAACATCCCCAGGAGGGACCCCAACAGACCCAGGGGGGCCCCAACACCTTCATGGGTCCCCAACATCCCCCACAGGGACCCCAACAGACCCAGAGGGGACCCAGCACCTTCATGGGACCCCAACACTCCCACAGGGACCCCAACATCTGCCAGGGGGCCCCAGCACCCTTATGGGGACCCTGAGGCGGGACACTTAAGACCCACAGGGACCCCAGCACCCTCTGGAGGGACCTCAACATCCCATGGGGACCCCAGCACACCCACAGGGACCCCAACATCCCTGGGGGGACCCCAGCCTCCCCAGGGAGACCCCCATATCCCCTAGGGAACCCAGTACCCCTAAAAGAACCCAGGTGTCCTCAGAGGGACCCAGGCATTTGGGGGGCCCCCCCCACGTGTAACCCAGTACCCCTAAAAGAACCCAGGTGTCCCCGGAGGGACCCAGGCATTTGGGGGGACCCCCATGTGTCATTCTGTTGTTGCGTGTGTGTGTCCCCCCAGATCTGGTGACCCCCAACGGCCTCAATGTCCGCAAGTTCTCGGCCATGCACGAATTCCAGAACCTGCACGCCCAGAGCAAGGCTCGCGTCCAGGAGTTCGTCAGGGGACACTTCTACGGGTCAGTGTCCCCCCCAAAAGGGGGGACCCCGATATTCAGAGGGGGACACCCCGATATCTGGGGGGGGACACCCCAGGACTTCAGGAGGGACCCAGGCATCTGGGGAGGGACCCAGGAGTTTGGGGAGATGGAGGCATCTGGGGGCATGCAGGTTTTTGGGGGTACATATGGATTTTTGGGGGTACATATGGGTTTTTTGGGGGACCTGGGTGTCCAGGGAGGGACCTGGGATTTTGGGGAGGGGGGCACAGGAGTTTAGGGGGGACCCAGGAGTCTGGGAGGGACCCAGATGACTGGGGAGGGACGCAGGAGTTTGGGGAGATGGAGGCATCTGGGGGGATGCAGGTTTTTGGGGTAGATATGGATTTTTGGGGGGAACCTGAGTGTCCAGGGGGGGACCTGGGATTTTGGGGGGACACACAGGAGTTCAGGGGGGACCCAGGAGTCTGGGGGGGACCCGGAGTCCAGGGGGATACAGGCATCTGGACGGGGGGGGGACCCAGGTCTGGGGGGGACCCAGGCATCTGGGTAGCCTGTGGGTGCTGGGGGACACTGGAGGGGTTTGGGGGGTCTTGGGTGGGAGTCTCAGGGGGTTTTGGGGGGGTTTTGGGGGTGTTGGGAGTAGATCATAGGGGTTGGGGGGGCTCTCGGGCGTTTTGGGGGGTCTGGGGAGGGTGATTGGGGGGTATCGGAGGGATTGAGGGGCTTTTGGGAGTGTCTGGGGGAGTTTTGGGGGGTCTTGGGGGGCTCTCAGGAGGGTTCAGGGGGTTTTGGGGGACTCTCAGGTATGGGGTCCATGGGAGTCCTAGAGGGGTTTTGGGGTGTCTTAGGAGGTTTAGGGGGTTCTGAGAGGGTATAGAGGGGGTTGGGGGGTATTGGAGAGTTCAGGGGGCTCTTGGGGGGGCTCGTAGGGGGAGGTTGGGGGGGTTCTCAGGGGATTTTGGGGGGCTCCCAGCGGGTTTTGGGGTCCCCTGAGGGGTGGAGGAAGATTTGTAGGGAGGTCTGGGATGGGTTTGGGGGTGTCAGAGGGGTTGGGAGGGATTTAGGGGGTCTGGGGGGGGATCAGAGAGATTGGGGGGGCTTGAGGGGGTCAGGGGGCTTTCAGGGGGTTTTGGGGTACCACAAAGGGAGATTTGGGGGGGTCTGGGGTGAGCTGCAGGGGTCTGGAGGTGGTTAGAGGGTATTTAGGAGGTCTGGCGATCAGAGGGGTTGGGGGGCTCTTGGGGGAGAGTCTGGGGAGGCGTTGGGAGAGTTTGGGGGGGTCTCAGGAGAGTTTTTTTGAGGGGGGGGCTCCCAGGGGTTTTTGGGGTGACGGGTGTCCCCGCAGGCACCTGGATTTCGACCTGGACAAGACGCTTTTCTTCTTCATCGCGGGGCGTTACGAATTCTCCAACAAGGGAGCGGATATTTTCTTGGAGGCGCTGGCCCGGCTCAACTACCTCTTGCGGGTGACACAGGGGGACGTGGTGGTGGGGGGGGACACGGAGAGGGGGGGGACACGGCGGGGGGACATAGGGATGTCGGGGACGTGGGAGTTATGGGGGCTGGGAAGGTGCAAGGAGGGATGTTTGGGGCTGGGGGGGCGTTTGGGGATGTTTGGGGACAGAGAAGATATTTAAGACCCGGGGGGGGGACATTTGGGGACAGAGGGGACATTTGAGGCTGGGGGGGGGCGTTTGGGGGGCACAGAGGATGTTTGAGGCCATGGGGGGACATTTGGGGACAGGGGACATTTGGAGACATGAGGCATATTTCAGGCTGGGGGGGGACATTTGGGGACACAGGGGATGTTTGAGACCCGGGGGGGGGGGACATTTGGGGACAGAGGGGACATTTGAGGCTGGGGGGGGGGACATTTGGGGGGCATAGAGGATGTTTGGGGACAGGAGACATTTGGAGACATGATGCATATTTCAGGCTGGGGGGGGGACATTTGGGGACACAGGGGATGTTTGAGACCCGGGGGGGGACGACACATTTGGGGTTGGGGGGGACGTTTGGGGACACTTGTGGACGCGTGCCCCCCCGCAGGTGAACGGCAGCGAGGTGACGGTGGTGGCCTTCTTCATCATGCCGGCCCGGACCAACAATTTCAACGGTGAACGGCAGCGAGGTGACGGTGGTGGCCTTCTTCATCATGCCGGCCCGGACCAACAATTTCAACGTGGAATCGCTGAAGGGCCAGGCCGTGCGCAAGCAGCTCTGGTGGGACCCTGAAACCCCCCCGGGGGGGGATCCCGAAACCCCAAGGGACCCCCCCCAAAAACCACAGTGACCCCCCCGCCCCGGGCCCTCCCAAAAACACCAGGGATTCCCCCCAAAACCCCTCAGGGACCCTCCAAAAAAACCACCAGGGACCCCCCAAACCACAGGGAACCCCCCCCCCCAAAAAAACCCAAGGGACCCCCCAGGGACCCCCAAAACCCCTTGGGGACCCCCAAATCCACAGGGACCCCACCTAAAAACCCCTGGGGAACCCCTAAAAAACACCAGGAATCCCCCCCAAAACCCCCAGGCACTCCCCCCAAAGACCCCGGTATCTAGGAAAGGGACCCCCCCAAACCCCCAGGGACCCCCAAAAACCCCTTGTGAGCCCCCAAAAACCCCTTGGAATCCCCCCCAAACCCCCCTGGGAGCCCCAAAACCCCCAGGGACTCCAGCATCTGGAAAGAGACTCCCCCCAAAATCCTCCAGGGACCCCCAGACACCTCTTGGGACCCCCCCAGGGACCCCCAAAACCCCCAGGGACTGCCCCAAACCCTCAGGGACCCAGGTTTCCTGGCCAAGGACACCCCCAGACCTCTCCCAACCCCCCCCCAAACCCCCAGGGATCCTCAAAAACTTCTTGGGACCCCCCCAGGCCCCCCAGGGAGCCCCAGAATCCTCAGGGACTCCCCCCAAACCCCCAGGGACCTAGGTTTCCAGGGCAGGGACCCCCCAAATCCCCTGGGACCCCCCCTTAAAGCCCCCAGGGAGCCCCCAAACCCCCAGGGACCCAGGCATCCAGGGAAGGGACCACCCCCACACCCCCCCACTCCCGATAGAACCCAGATATCTGGGCTGACACCCCCCCCACTACCATTTTCTTCCCCCCCCAGGGACACGGCCAACGCCGTAAAGGAAAAATTTGGGAAGAAACTCTACGAATCGCTGCTGGTGTAAGCAACCCCCTCCCCACTCTGGAAGCCTGGGTGCTGTATTTATTAGCGGGGGGGTGGTCTTCTTTAAATGCCCCCCCCGCCAAAAAAAAAAATTTTTACAGGGGGAACCTCCCCGACATGAACAAGATGCTGGACAGGGAGGATTTCACCATGATGAAACGTGCCATCTTCGCCACCCAGGTACGCACCCAGATTCTCTTTTTTTTGGGGGGGAGGCAAGAAGAAATTGAGGGGGGGGGATGTCCTGGCACAGCCAGACACCTGGGTCCCCCCCCTTTTTTTTTTTTTTTTTTTCTGTGTACCCCCCCCCACTCCAGCGACAGTCCTTCCCCCCCGTCTGCACCCACAATATGTTGGACGATGCCACCGACCCCATCTTGACCACGATTCGCCGCATTGGGCTCTTCAACAGCAGCAACGACCGAGTCAAGGTGACAATTGGGGACATTTTGGGGGGGGGGACGACGATGACATGGATTGGGGGGGGGGGCAGGGGACATTTTGGGGAGGGATGGGACATGGGGGTTGGAGGGCTGAGGGGAGTTTATTGGGTTTTGGGGATGTTTAAGGGAGGGTTTGGGGGGTTAAGGGGGGTTTTGGGGTGTCCAGGGAGGGGTTGGGGGGGGTCCGGGGGGGACACACATGACATTGGGGGGGGCAGTGACATTGGGGGGAGTGGGGGACTATGGGTGTTGGGGGGCTGAGGGGGTTTTATTGGGGTTTGGGGGTGGTTAAGGAAGGGTTTGGGGAGGGGTCTGGGGGGTTCGGGGAGGGGCTGAGGGGGTCCTGGGGGGGGATAATACTGGGGGGGGGGGACACGACATCATGGTTGGGGGTGTTGGGGGACTTTATTGGGGTTTGGGGAGGTTGGGGGGGCCTGGAGAGGGTCCGTGGGGGGGTCCCTGGGGTCTCTGGAGGATTCTCAGGGGCTTGGGGGGGGTCCCAGGTGGTCTAGGGTGACCCAAGGGCGCCTGGGGGTCCCAGGGGGGGCTTTTGGGGTCCTGGGGGGGGCCGGTTATGACTGTGTGCCCCCCCCCCCCCCCCAGATCATCTTCCACCCCGAGTTCCTGTCCTCCACCAGCCCCCTCCTGCCTGTCGACTACGAGGAGTTCGTCCGGGGGTGTCACTTGGGGGTCTTCCCCTCCTACTACGAACCCTGGGGCTACACCCCCGGTAAGAGCACGCCCTGGATAGGGTGGGGGGGGTCCCCCAGATGTCTGGGTCCCCCCATTGACCCCCCCCTCCCCTTTTTTTTGTAATCATCGTTCCCCCCCACCAGCTGAGTGCACAGTCATGGGCATCCCCAGCGTCTCCACCAACCTCTCGGGGTTCGGGTGTTTCATGGAGGAGCACATCGCCGACCCCTCCGCCTACGGTCAGCCCGGACGCCGGGGTCCACGGGTGGGGGGGTCCCCAGATGTCTGTGTCCTTGGGTGGGGGGTCCCCGGGGTTCCCAGACGCCCATGTCCCTGGGTCCCCCAATGCCTGGGTCCCCAGACACCCAGGTCCCCCAATACCTGGGTCCCCAACCACTTGGGTCCCCGGGTCCCTGACCAGCTGGGTTCCTGGGTGCCTGGATCCCCAAATCCCTGACCACTTGGGTCCCTGGACCCCTGGGTCTCCGACTGCCTGGGTCCCTGACCACTTTTAGGTCCTTGGGTCCCAACCACATGGGTCCTTGGGTCCCTGGGTCCACAGCTCTCCGTCCACTTGGGTCCCTGGGTCCCCAACCGCCTGGACCCCTGGGTCCCTGACCACTTGGGTCCCTGGACCTCTGGGTTCCCCAACCACCTGGGTCCTTGGGTCCCTGGGTCCCTGACCACCTGGATCCTTGGGTCCCTGGGTCTCCAACTCCCTGACCACTTGGGTGCCTGGGTTTCCCAACTGCCTGGGTCCCTGGGTCCCCAAATTCCAAGGTCCTTGCGTCCCTGGGTCCCCAGCTCCTTGTCCACTTGGGTCCCTGGGTCCCTGACCACTTGGGTCCCTGGATCTCTGAGTTCCCCAACCACCTGGGTGCCTAGGTCCCCAACTCCCTGACCTACTTGGATCCTTGGGTCCCCGGGTCTCCAACCACGTGGGTCCTTGCGTCCCTGGGTCCCCAGCTCCTTGTCCACTTGGGTCCCTGGGTCCCCAACCGCCTGGACCCCTGGGTCCCTGACCACTTGGGTCCCTGGATCTCTGGGTTCCCCAACCACCTGGGTGCCGAGGTCCCCAACTCCCCAACCGCCTGGATCCTTGGATCCCTGGGTCTCCAACCACCTGGGTCCTTGGGTCTCTGCATCCCTGGGTCCCTGGGTCCCCAGGTCCCCAACCGCCTGGGTGCCTGGGTCCCCAGGTTCCTGACCACTTGGGTCCCTGGGTCCCCGGGTCCCCAGGTCCCCCAACTGCCTGGGTTCCTGGGTTCTTGGGTCCCTGGGTTCCCCAACTGCCTGGCTCCTCAAACACCAAGGTCCTTGGGTCCCTGGGTCTCCAGCTGCCTGGGTTCCTGGGTGCCTGGGTCCCTGACCGCTTGGGTCCCTGGGTCTCCGGGTCCCCAACCACCTGGGTGCCGAGGTCCCCAACTCCCTGACCACTTGGGTCCCTGGGTCTCTGGGTCCTCAACCGCCTGGACCCCTGGGTCCCTGACCAACTTGGGTCCCTGGGTTCCCCAACCGCCTGGGTCCTTGGGTCCCCGGGTCCCTGACCACTTGGGTCCCTGACCACTTGGGTCCTTGGGTCCCTGGGTCCCCAAACACCAAGGTCCTTGGTTCCCTGGGTTTCCGGGTCCCCGACCACTTGGGTCCCTGGACCCCTGGGTTCCCCAACCGCCTGGGTCCTGGGGTCCCTGGGTCCCTGATCACCTGGGTCCTGGGTCCCTGATCACCTGGGTCCTTGGGTCCCTGTGTCCCTGTGTCCCTGTCTGCTTAGGTGTCTGGGTCCCCAGGTCCCCAGCTGCCTGGGTTCCTGGGTGCTTGGGTCCCCGGGTCCCTGACCACTTGGGTTCTTGGGTGCCTGGGTTCCCCAACCGCCTGGGTCCTTGGATCCCTGGGTCCCCAGCTCCCTGTCCACTTGGGTGCCTGGGTCCCTGACCACTGGCTCCCTGGACCCCTGGGTTCCCCAACTGCCTGGGTCCTTGGGTCCCTGGGTCCCAAACACCCAAGTCCTTGGGTCCCTGGGTCCCCAACAACCTGGGTCCTTGGGTCCCTGCATACCTGGGTCCCTGTCCGCTTAGGTGTCTGGGTCCCCAGGTCCCCAACCACCTGGGTTCCTGGGTGCTTGGGTCCCCGAGTCCCTGACCGCTTGGGTCCCTGGACCCCTGGGTTCCCCAACTGCCTGGTTCCTTGGGTCCCCAACTCCCTGACCACTTGGGTCCCTGGGTCTCCGGGTCCCCAACCACCTGGGTGCCGAGGTCCCCAACTCCCTGACCACTTGGGTCCCTGGGTCTCTGGGTCCTCAACCGCCTGGACCCCTGGGTCCCTGACCACTTGGGTCCCTGGGTTCCCCAACCGCCTGGGTTCCTGGGTGCTTGGGTCCCCGAGTCCCTGACGCTTGGGTCCCTGGACCCCTGAGTTCCCCAACTGCCTGGGTTCCTGGATCCCCAAATTCCAAGGTCCTTGCGTCCCTGGGTCCCCAGCTCTCCGTCCACTTGGGTCCCTGGGTCCCCAACCGCCTGGGTCCCCGGGTCCCTGACCACTTGGGTCCCTGGACCCCTGGGTCCCCGGTTCCCCGGCGGCTGACGCGGTGCTGCCGCAGGGATCTACATCGTGGACCGGCGGTTCCGGGCGCCCGAGGAGTCGTGCGCGCAGCTCACCGCCTTCCTCTACGGCTTCTGCCAGCAGAGCCGGCGCCAGCGCATCGTCCAGCGTAACCGCACCGAGCGCCTCTCCGACCTCCTCGACTGGAAGTACCTGGGCAGGGTGAGATTGGGGGCTGGGGTGGGGTGGGGGGCATCCTGGGGGTCCTGAGAGGGTCTCTGCGGGGGTTTAGGAGGTGCCTGGGGGGTTCTGGGGCCTCTCTGAGGGTCCTGGATTGGGTTCTGGGTGGTTCTGGAGGGGACTCAGGTGGCCTGGAAGGGTCCTGGGGGTTTCTTGAGGGGTCCTGGGGGATCTGGGGGGGTGTCTGGGGGGTCCTGGAGGATCTGGGGGGGTGTCTGGGGGGTCCTGGAGGGGACCCAGGTGGCCTGGAGAAGGTCCTTGGTGGGGTCTGGAGGAGTCCAGGGGGTCCTGGGGGTTTCTGAGGGGTCCTGGTGGTTTCTGGAAGGGACCCAGGGGGTCTGAAGAGGGGCCTCATCAGACCCAGGAGATCTTGGAGGGGTTCCTGGGGAATATTGGGGGGGTCCCAGGGGGATCTGGGGGCTCTCTTAGGGGTCCTGGAGGGGGTTTGGAGGGGATCTGAGGGTCCTGGGGGGGGGGGTTGGAGGTGATCTGGGGGTTCTCTGGGGGTCCCAGAGGGGGTTTGGAGGGAATCTGGGGGTCCTGGGGGGGACCCAGGGGGCCTGGAGAGGCTTCCTGGGGGATTTGGGGGGGGGGCCCTGGGCATGCTGGGGGGGGCCTGGAGATTCTAGAGGGAATTTGGGGGCCTCGAGGAGGTCTCTGGGGGGTTCTGTGAGGGGTCTTGAGGGGTTTGGGGGGGTCTTGGGGGTCCTAGAGAGGATCCTGAGCAGTTCTGGAGGTCCTGGGGGGGGAGACCCGGGGATCCTGGAGAGGGTCCTGGCAACTTGGGGGGGCCCTGACCCCCAAATTTCCGCCCCCCCCTCCCCAGTACTACACCTTCGCCCGGCGCATGGCCCTGGGCCAAAGCCTTTCCGGAGAGTTTCACCTACGAACCCCCCGAGGCCGCTGCCGTGAGTGTGTGTGCCCCCCCCCCCGCACCCCCCCACCCCACCCCAGCGACACCCAAGTGTCCCCCCACCCATCCCGTGTCCCCCCCCCCCCCCCCTCACTACCCCCCCAAGGGGATTATTGGGGGGCAGGGGAGGGCAACCCACATACTTGGGGGGTTCCCCTCTCCACTGCCCCCCCCCAAACTTTTGGGTGGGTGTCCCCCCCCCCCCTTTTTTTCCATGTGTGTGTGTCCCCCCCCCAGGGTTTCCGTTACCCCCGCCCGGCCTCGGTGCCCCCCTCGCCCGCCCTCTCCCGCCTCTCCAGCCCCCGCCACAGCGACGAAGAGGATGAACGTTACGACGAGGAAGAAGAAGCTGCCAAAGACCGAGCCAATATCCGTCGCCCCCCCAGCCCCCCCGGCCTTCCCACCGTTCCCGCCAGGAACTGAAACCAAAAACACACACCCCCCCCACGCCCCCCCCCATGCCAAATATAGGGGCGCCCCACGGCTAACGTGGGGCGCCCCACGGCGGTTCTTTTCTCACCCCACCACGGTGTAAAGAAAAGGGGGGGGGACACCCCATTGGGGGGGGAAACCCGTGGGGTGGGGGGGGGGCACCCCCCAGTGCTTGCTCAGGCTCAGCCCCACAGAATTTGGGGGGGGGGGGGTGCCCTATATCTCCCCCCGCCCCAGTCTCAGCCCCACTTTACTCCACAGTGCCTGGGCTCAGCCCCACAGCGAGGGGGGGGGGGGGGGTCCTATGGGGCAGCCCCACATCAGTCCGCCCCCCCCCCCCACACACACACACATATACATACACTCCACCCCCCAAGTGTGGGTCCGGGGGGGGGCCCCGCATCCGTCCGTCCCCCCCCGGCGCAGCGGATAATAAAGGTGCTTCACAGCCGCCCCGATACCTGGGTCCATTTTGGGGAGGGGGGGGGGCAGTTTTAGGGGTGTTCCCCAAAATGGGGGGGCGGTTTTGGGGTCCCCCCAATGGGAGGGCGTGGTTTTAAGGGTCCTCCCGATGGGAGGGGGTGGTTTTAAGGCTCCCCCCAATGGGAGGGGGCAGTTTTAAGGCTCCCTGCAATGGGGGGGGTGGTTTTAGGGGTGTGTCTCCCCCCCAAATATGGGGCAATTTTGGGGTCTCCCCATAATAAGTTGGTTTGGGGGGGGCTCCTAATTATGGGGCAGTTTTGGGGCTCCCCCCCAATGGGGGTGGTGGTTTTAAGGCTCCTCCTGAGGGGAGGGGGCGGTTTTAAGGCTCCCCCCAATTGGGGGGGGGGTGGCTTTAGGGGTGTGTGTCCCCCAAAACGTGAGGTGGTTTTGGGGTCCCCCCATAAGTTGGTTTGGAGGGGGGTGCTCCTAATTATGGGGCAGTTTGGGGGCTTGTGCCCCTTGGGGGGGGCAGTTTTAAGGCTCCCTGCAATGGGGGGTGGTGGTTTTAAGGCTCCCCCTAATTAGGGGGCAGTTTTAGGGGAGTGTGTCCCCCAAAATGTGGGGCAGTTTTGGGGTCCCCCCATAATAAGTTGGTTTGGAGGGGGGCTCCTCCCAGTGGGGGGGGGACAATGGTTTTAGGGCTCCTCCCAATTTGAGGGGGCAGTTTTAAGGCTCCCACAATGGGAGGAGGTGGTTTTAAGGCTCCCCCTAATTAGGGGGCAGTTTTAGGGGGTGTGTGTCCCCCAAAATGTGAGGTGGTTTTGGGGTTCCCCCATAATAGGTTGGTTTGGAGGGGCTCCCCTCAATGGGGGGTGAGGTTTGGGGGGCTCCTCCCAATGGGAGGGGGGTGGTTTTAAGGCTCCCCCCAATGGGAGAGGGGCAGTTTTAAGGTACCCCACAATGGGAGGGGGGCGGTTTTAAGGCTCCCCCCAATGGGAGGGGGGCAGTTTTAAGGTACCCCGCAATGGGAGAGGGTGGTCTTAAGGCTCCCCGCAATGGGAGGGGGCGGTTTTAAGGTACCCCGCAATGGGAGGGGGCGGTTTTAAGCCTCCTCCCAATGGGAGGGGGCGGTTTTAAGGTACCCCGCAATGAGAGGCCGTGGTTTTAAGGCTCCCCCCAAAGGGAGGGGGCGGTTTTAAGGTACCCCGCAATGGGAGAGGGTGGTCTTAAGCCTCCCCCCAAAGGGAGGGGGGCAGTTTTAAGGTACCCCGCAGTGGGAGAGGGTGGTCTTAAGGCTCCCCGCAATGGGAGGGGGCGGTTTTAAGGTACCCTGCAATGGGAGAGGGTGGTCTTAAGGCTCCCCGCAATGGGAGGGGGCGGTTTTAAGGTACCCCGCAATGTGAGGGCGTGGTTTTAAGGCTCCCCCTAATTAGGGGGCGGTTTCAAGTCCCCCCCCGGATGTGGCGGGGGGGGGGGCAGTTTCAGGGCCACCCCGCAGGTCGCACCCCTTGAGTCACACCCCCCCCCGCGTGACCTCAACGAAGGGGCGGGGCGATGGGCGGGGCTGAGGGGTGTGGCTGGGGGGGTGTGGCTATGGGGGGGTTTCCCCGCTCGCGCGGGGCGGGGGGGGGGCACAGAGCGGCCATGGGGGGTCTCAGGCTCGGGCGCCTCCTGCTGCTGGTGGCTGGAGCCGGCGCCGTCCTGCGGTGAGGGGGGGGGCACAATTTTTTTTGGGGGGGGGGGGGGAGACGACACTTTTTGGGGGGGGTCTTTGGGGAGGAGGAAGGGGCAGGGGGGGGTCCCCAGGGGGTTCTTAAAGGGGGGGGGGGTCTGGGTGGTGTGTGTCCCCCCCCAGGGGGAATGGAGCGGGGGGGGGGGTGTCTCTGATGCTTGGGTGCCCCCCCCCCAGGGGGATATGGGGGGGTCTTGGATGCATGGGTGCCCCCCCCAGGGGGATGGGGGGGGGGTCTTGGATGCATGGGTGCCCCCCCCAGGGGGATTGGGGGGGGATGGGGGAGTCTTGGACACATGGGTGCCCCCCCCCAGGGGGATGGGGGGGGGGTCTTGGATACGTGGGTGCCCCCCCCAGGGCGAATGGGGGGGGGGTCCCTGACACCTGGGTGCCCCCCCAGGGGGAATGGGGGGGGCCGGAGGGGGTCCTGGACGTCTGGGTGCCCCCCATTCCCCCTGGGGGGGGGGTCCCTGGCACCTGGGTGCCCCCCCAGGGGGATTGGGGGGGGGGTCCCTGACACCTGGGTCCCCCCCCCCAGGGGGAATGGGGGGGGGTCCCTGACACCTGGGTGCCACCCCAGAAGGATATGGGGGGGGGTCCCTGACACCTGGGTGCCCCCCCAGGGAGAATGGGGGGGGGTTCCCTGACACCTGGGTGCCCCCCCCCCCAGGGTGGGGTTTGGGGGGGGGTGGGGCTCCCCTGACACTTGGGTGGGGCTGGGCGGGGGCGGGAGCCGGTTGGACCCGCTCAGCGCCCGCCCCACCCGTGGGGGCGTGACCCCACGCATGACCTCTGACCCCTATCGTGACACCCCCCCCCTTTTGCCCCCCCCCCCCATCCATCCTCCCATAGGTGACCCCGGGCCTGGGGGCCCCTCATTAACCTCATTAACCTGCCTGGGCCCTCCCCTCATGCCCCCCCATCTCATTAACCCCCCCCATCTCAACCCCCCCCATCTCATTAACCCCCCCGAGCTCATTACCCCCCCCCATCTCATTAACCCCATTATCTCATTAACCCCATTATCTCAGCCGCCTCGTTAGCGATCTCTGGAGGACCCCCCCCCATTAACCTCCCTAACGTCTCGTTGAGCTCGTTAAGCTCGTTAACCTCATTAACCTCTCGCTAAACTCATTAACCTCATCAGCCCCCCCCCAAGAGTGTGTGTGTCCCCCCCCACCAGCACCCTGGTCCGGTAGCATCCCCTCATCAAGCTTATTAAGCTCATCAACCTCATTAAGCTCATTAGGCTCATTAAGCTCATTAAGCTCATTAGGCCTTGGGATCCCTCTGCAGTGGGACCCAAGGGTGCCCCCCCCCAAGGGTCCCACTCTTTGGGGACCCCCCGCTCATTAACCCCGCGCCTTCGTTAAGCCGGTGACCTCGTTAACCCCGTGTCCTCGTTAACCCCGACCCCCCTCCCCAACAGCATCCCCTTGGAGCGGGGTCCTTGGGTCCCCCCCAAATTTTGGGAGGGGGTGTGTGCCCCCCCCAAGGGTCCCACTCTTTGGGGACCCCCCCCCTCATTAACCCCGCGCCTTCATTAACCCGGTGACCTCGTTAACCCTGCACCCTCGTTAACCCCAACAGCATCCCCTTGGAGCGGGGTCCTTGGGTCCCCCCCAAATTTTGGGGGGGGGGACCCCGAAGCCGGAGCGGGGGGGGGGGGACCCGCTGCCGCCCCCACGCGCCTTCGCAACTACATGGACGTGAGTGGGGGAGCACCCAAAAAAATGGGGGAGGGGGTCCCTGGGGGGGGGGGGTGACACCGTGACGTGGGTGTCGTGGGTGACGTGGGTGTCGTGTCCCCCCCCCCAGGCCCAATATTACGGGACCATCGCCCTGGGGACCCCCCCCCCAGCAATTCCGCGTCATTTTCGACACCGGCTCCGCCGACCTCTGGGTCCCCTCGGCCCGGTGCTGCCTGCTCTACCTGGCCTGCTGTGAGGGGGCGGGGCTTGGGGGAAGGGGCGGGGCGTGGGGAAAAGGGGGCGGGGCGTGGGGAAAGGGGGTGGGGCTTGGGGAAGGGGGAGGGGCTTGGGGAAGGGGGGTGGGGGGGAGTCAGGGGGCTGCTGGTTGCTCTACCTGGGCTAAGTGGGGAAGGGGGAGGGGCTTGGGGAAAGGGGGTGGGGCTTGGGGAAAGGGGGCAGGGCATGGGGAAAGGGGGGTGGGGCTTGGGGAAAGGGGAGGGGCTTGGGGAAGTGGGGGGGGGAGTCAGGGGGGCTGCTGGTTGCTCTACCTGGGCTAAGTTGGGAAGGGGGTGGGGCTTGGGAAAGGGGGAGGGGCTTGGGGAAAGGGGGCAGGGCATGGGGAAAGGGGGAGGGGCTTGGGGAAGGGGGGTGGGGGGGAGTCAGGGGGCTGCTGGTTGCTCTACCTGGGCTAAGTGGGAAAGGGGAGGGGCTTGGGAAAAGGGGGGGGGCTTGGGGAAGGGGGAGGGGCTTGGGGAAGGGGGGCTGCTGGTTGCTCTACCTGGGCTAAGTGGTGACGGGGCGGGGCTTGGGGAAAGGGGAGGGGCTTGGGGAAGGGGTGGGGCGTGGGAAAAGGGGAGGGGCGTGGGAAAGGGGGAGGGACTTGGGGAAAGGGGGGCGGGGCAGGGGGGGAGGAGAGTCAGCCGGCTGCTGGTTGCTCTACCTGGTCTGTTGTGAGGGGGCGGGGCCTGGGGAATGAGGGGTGTGGCCTGGGGAAGGGGCGTGGCCTGGGGAAATGGGGAGGAGGCTGGGAAAGGGGGAGGGGCTTGGTGAAAGGGGAGGGGCTTGGTGAAAGGGGGAGGGGCTTGGGGAAAGGGGCGAGGTCAAGGGGAGGGGAGGAGAGTCAGCCTGCCCTACCTGGTCTGATGGAGGGGGCGTGGCCTGGCGGAGAAGGCGGGGCCACGCCACGTCAATCATCTCCCCCCCCACCAATTTCCAGGGCTGCACCCCCACTACCAGCCCGGCCTCTCCTGCACCCACCGCACCCCAACGGCTCGGCCTTCGCCATCACCTACGGCAGCGGGAGCCTGCGCGGCTTCCTCAGCCAGGACACCCTCACGGTGGGGGAGGGGACCCGGGGGGGGGGGTCCCGGGTTTGGGTGTCACCCCCCAGCACCCGTCGTCCCACCCCTGGGTGCGGGGGGGGGGTCGTCGTGTCGCCCACAGCGGACAGCTGGGTGTCACCCGGACGCCGGGGTCCCGTGGGTGTCACTCGGACACCTGGGTGTCACCTGGAGACCTGGGTCCCATGGGTGTCACTCAGATAACTGGGTGTCACCCGGACACCGGGGTCCCGTGGGTGTCACTCGGATAACTGGGTGTCACCTGGACGCCGGGGTCCCGTGGGTGTCACTCGGATAACTGGGTGTCACCTGGAGACCTGGGTCCCGTGGGTGTCACTCGGATAACTGGGTGTCACCCAGACATCAGGGTCCCATGGGTGTCACTCGGATAACTGGGTGTCACCCGGACACCAGGGTCCCGTGGGTGTCACTCGGATAACTGGGTGTCACCCGGACGCCGGGGTCCCGTGGGTGTCACTCGGATAACTGGGTGTCACCTGGAGACCTGGGTCCCATGGGTGTCACTCAGATAACTGGGTGTCACCCAGATACCGGGGGTCCCATGGGTGTCACTCGGATAACTGGGTGTCACCCGGACACCTGGGTGTCACCCGGAGACCTGGGTCCCATGGATGTCACCTGGATAACTGGGTGTCACCTGGATAACTGGGTGTCACCCAGACACCTGGGTCCCATGGGTGTCACCTTGACACCTGGGTGTCATCTGGAGATGCGGGTCCCATGGGCATCACCCGGACACCTGGTGTCACCCAGACGCCTGGGTGTCACCTGGACACCTGGGTCTCATGGGTTTCACTCGGATAACTGGGTGTCACCCAGACGCCGGGGTCCCCTCTGGACACCTGGGTCCCATGGGTGTCACCTTGGCACCTGGGTGTCACCCAAACACCGGGGTCCCATGGGTGTCACCCAGACAAATGGGTGTCACCCAGATGCCGGGGTCCCATGGGTGTCAGTCGGACACCTGGGTGTCACCTGGAGACATGGGTCCCATGGGTGTCACCCGGATAACTGGTTGTCACCTGGATGCTGGGGTCCCATGAGTGTCACCTTGATACCTGGGTGTCACCCAGGCATCTGGGTGACAGCCAGGTGTCTGGGTGACACCCGGAGACCTGGGTCCCCTCCAGACACCTGGGTCCCATGGGTGTCACCTGGATAACTGGGTGTCACCCGGACACCGGGGTCCCATGGGTGTCACCTTGACACCTGGGTGTCACCCAGACACTTGCATCCCATGGGCGTCACCCGGCCACCTGGTGTCACCCAGACACCTGGATCCTATGGATGTCACCTTGACACCTGGTTGTCACCTGGATGCCTGTGTCCCATGGGTGTCACCTTGACACTTGGGTCCCATGGGTGTCACCTTGACACCTGGCTGTCACCCAGACACCTGGATCCCCTCCAGACACCTGGATCCCATGGTTGTCACCCGGACACCTGGTTGTCACCCAGACACCTGGATCCCATGGTTGTCACCCGGACACCTGGTTGTCACCCAGACACCTGGGTCCCATGGTTGTCACCCAGATGCCTGGATCCTGGGATGGGCGACACTCGGTTTCCCATGGGACGATGGGTGGGGGGTCGTAGCGGAGGAAGGTCCCCGGGTGTCACCCGTCTCCGCCCCGGTGTCCCCAGGTGTCGAACGTGTCGGTGCCGGAGCAGACCTTCGCCGAGGCGGTGGCTCTGCCGGGCCTGGCCTTCGCGGCTGCTCGCTTTGACGGGGTGTTGGGTTTGGCCTTCCCCGCCGCCGCCGCCAGGTCCCGCCCAGCCCGTTTTCGACAACATGATGAGCCGGGGGCTGTTCCGCAACAACGTCTTCTCCTTCCGCCTCCGCAGGTAGGGGGGGGACACGCGCTGCACCCCGTAACTACACCCCAAGTTACCGCCCCGCTACACCCCCGGCTGCATCCGAACAACCGTAGCGTACCCCACCACCACCACACCCCACGTACCCCCCCAGCTACACCGTAACTACACCCCAACTGCATCCCAGCTACCCCCATGTAACCCCCCCAACCACGCGCCAACTACAACCCAAACGTACCCCAGTCACCCACCGCCTATGCCCCGACCACACCCCAACTAACCCCCTAACTCCCCCCAACTACACCCCAACCATACCCCAAGTATCCCCCAACTACCCCCCGACTACACCCCAAGTATCCCCCCGCTACCCCATCTACATCCTAACTACACCGCAAAGACCCCCTGACTAACCCCCAACTACACCCCAATATCCCCCAACTACACCCCGACTACGCTGCAAACACACCTCAACTACACCCTGACCACCCCCCAACTATGCAAACACACCCCAACTAACCCCAAGTATCCCCCAACTACCCCCATCTACATCCTAACTACACCGTGAAGACCACCCAACTAACCCCCAACTACACCCTAAGTATCCCCCCAACTACACCTCTACTACCCTGCAAATACACCCCGACTACCCCCTGACCACCCCCAACTACCCCCTGACTACACCCCAAGTATTCCCCCACTACCCCCAACTACATCCTAACTACACCGCGAAGACCCCCCAACTACACCCCAAGTATCCACTAACTACACCCCAACTACCCTGCAAATACACCCCGACTACACCCCAAGTACCCCCCAACTACACCCCAACTACACCCTGGCCACCCCAGACTACACCCCAACTACCCCCCAACTACCCCCCAACTACCCCCCAACTACCCCCCACTACCCCCTAACTACCCCCCAAGTACTCACCGACTACCCCCATGTATCCCCCCAACTACACCCTAACTACACCCTAACTACACCCTGACCACCCCAAACTACACCCCAACTACCCCCCAAGTACTCACCGACTACCCCCCATGTATCCCCCCAAGTATCCCCACAAAAACACCCCCAAACACCCCCTGGGACCCCAAATTGCCCCCCCTGGGACCCCCCAATCCTCCCTACGACCCCCAGATCCCCCTGGGACCCCCAAAACACCCCCTGGGACCCCCAAATCCCACCCAGGACCCCCCAAGTAGCCCCCGGGACTCTGCTGGGACCCCCCCAAACCCCCTCTGGGACCCCCCCAAATCCCCTCTGGGACCCCAAATAGCCCCCCCAGAACCCCCAAATCCCCCCCGGGACCCCAAATAGCCCCCCAGGCCCCCCAAATCCCCCCCAAATCCCCCTGGGACCCCCAAATACTCCCTGGCACCCCCCAGAACCCCCCAAACACTCCCTGGGACCCCCAAATGCCCCCCCTGGGACCCCCAAACACCCCCTGGGACCCCCCTGGGACCCTCAAATGCCCCCTGGGACTCTGCTGGGACCCCCCCCAAATTCCCCTTGGGACCCCAAATAGCCCCCCAGGCCCCCCAAATCCCCCCAGGCCCCCCAAATCCTCCCCAGCACCCCCCCCAGCACCCCCCCCAAGCCCTCCCTGGGACCCCCAAACCCCCCCTGGGACCCTCCCCTGGGCCTCCCCCCAAAACCCCTCGCCCCCCCCCCGGCCCCCCATGACCCCCAGCCTGACTGTGGGGTGCAGTGGGGCGGCGGAGGGGGACGGTGGGGAGCTGCTTTTGGGGGGCATCGACGAGGAGCAGTTCGAGGGACCCCTCCGCTACATCCCCGTCTCCCGCCGCAGCTACTGGCAGCTGCACATGGAGAGGTGAGACCCCCCCCAAGACCCCCCCTGAACCCCCCCAGACCCTTCTGACCCCCCTAAACCCCCCCCAAACCTCCCTGAACACCCCCAACCCCCCCCCCAAACCTCCCCAAACCCCCTCAAACCTCCCCTGGACCCCCAAATCCCCCCTCGGACACCCCCCCCAAGCCCCCCTGGACCCCCCCTGAACCCCCCCTGAACCCCCCCAGACCCTTCTGACCCCCCTAAACCCCCCCAAACCTCCCTGAACACCCCCAACCCCCCCCCCAAACCTCCCCAAACCCCCTCAAACCTCCCCTGGACCCCCAAATCCCCCCCTCGGACCCTCCCCCAAAAATCTACCCCCCCCCCAAACTTCCCTGGATGCCCCCCCCCAAATCCTTCCTGACCCCCCCAACATTCCCCTGGACCCCCTAAGACCCCCAACCCCCCCCCCAAACCTCCCTGAACCCCCCCAAAACCTCCCCTGGACCCCCAAATGCCCCCTTGGACCCCCCCCCCCCAAACTTCCCTGGATGTGTGTCCCCCCCCCAAATCCTTCCTGACCCCCCCCCCCCCATTCCCCCGGACCCCCTAAGACCCCCAAATCCCCCCAATACCCCCCCAAAATCTCCCTCTGACCCCCCCCTCCAGGATTCCTGGACTCCCCAACACTCCCCCCGCCCCCCCCCCCAAAATTTTTCCAGACCCCTCCCCCCGGACCCCCAAACTGCCCCCCCAACCCTTCTAACTGCCCCATAGGACCCCCCAGCTGCCCCCTGACCTCTCTAACTGCCCCCCTCATCCCCCCTAACTGCCCCATGGGACCCCCAACTGCCCCCTGTCCCTGCCTAAATGCCCCCTGACCCCTCTAACTGCCCCATGGGACCCCCCAACCACCCCCTGACCCCCCTAACTGCCCCATAGGACCCTTAACTGCCCCCCGACCCCCCCTAACTGCCCCATGGGACCCCCCAACTGCCCCCCTGACCCCTCTAACTGCCCCATGGGACCCCCAACCACCCCCTGACCCCCCCCTAACTGCCCCATGGGGACCCCCAACTGCCCCCTGCCCCCCCAACTGCCCCCGACCCCCCTAATTGCCCCCTGGGACCCCCCTAACTGTCCCATGGGACCTCCAGCTGCCTCCTGATCCCTCTAACTGCCCCTGGGACCCCTAACTGCCCCCTAACCCCCCTAACTGCCCCATGGAACCCCCTAACTGCCCCCTGACCCCTCTAACAGCCCCCTGGGACCCCCTAACTGCCCCGTGGGACCCCCTAACTGCCCCCCCTGACCCCTCTAACTGCCCCATGGAACCCCCAACCACCCCCTGACCCCCCTAACTGCCCCATGGGACCCCCAACTGCCCCCTGCCCCCCCAACTGCCCCCTGACCCCCCCTAATTGCCCCCTGGGACCCCCTAACTGTCCCGTGGGACCCCCAGCTGCCTCCTGATCCGTCTAACTGCCCCGGGACCCCCCAACTGTCCCCTGACCCCCCTAATTGCCCCATGGGACCCCTAACTGCCCCCTAACCCCCCTAACTGCCCCATGGAACCCCCTAACTGCCCCCTGACACCCTCTAACAGCCCCCTGGGACCCCCTAACTGCCCCGTGGGACCCCCTAACTGCCCCCCTGACCCCTCTAACTGCCCCATGGGACCCCCCTAACTGCCCCCTGACCCCTCTAACCGCCCCATGGGACCCCCAACTGCCCCATGGGACCCCCCTAACTGCCCCCCCTGACCCCTCTAACTGCCCCATGGAACCCCCAACCGCCCCCTGACCCCCCTAACTGCCCCATGGGACCCCCCAACTGCCTCCCCTCCTCCCTTAACCCCCCCCCCCAACCCCGTTCCCCCACAGGGTGTCGGTGGGAAAGGCGAAGACCCTGGGGTGCCGTGACCCCCCCCCTGTGCCGGGGGGGGCTGCGAAGCCATCGTGGACACGGGGACGTCCCTCATCACCGGCCCCAGCAAGGACATGGCCACCCTGCACCGAGCCATGGGGGCCACCCAAATCCTGGGGGGGGCAGGTAGGGTCCAGACACCTGGGTCCCCTTTTTTTTGGGGGGGGGGCGGTCCCTGGCTTGGACACCTGGGTCCTCAACCCCCCCCCCCCCCATTACTTTTTCCTCCCAGTACCTGGTGGGACTGTGACAAGGTCCCGTCTCTGCCCAACGTCACCTTCGTCCTGGGGGGGCACGAGTTCACCCTCAGCCCCCAGCACTACGTGCTGCAGGTGGGACCCCCCCTGTCACCCCGTGTCACCCCCCTCATGTCCCCCCGTCACCCCCCCATGTCCCCCCTGTCACCCCCGTCACCCCCCCATGTGCCCCCTGTCCCCCATGTCACCCCTCTGTCCACCCCCCCATGTCCCCCCGTCACCCCCTGTCACCCCCATGTCCCCCCTGTCCCCCATGTCACCCTCTGTCACCCCCCATGTCCCCCCCGTCACCCCCTGTCACCCCCCCATGTCCCCCCTGTCCCCCATGTCACCCTCTGTCACCCCCCATGTCCCCCCCGTCACCCCCTGTCACCCCATGTCCCCCCTGTCCCCCCATGTCACCCCTCTGTCACCCCCCCATGTCCCCCCCGTCACCCCCTGTCACCCCCATGTGCCCCCTGTCCCCCCATGTCCCCCCTGTCCCCCCATGTCACCCTGTGTCACCCCCCCCATGTCCCCCCTGTCCCCCCATGTCACCCTGTGTCACCCCCCCATGTCCCCCCATGTCCCCCCTGTCCCCCCATGTCACCCTGTGTCACCCCCCCCATGTCCCCCCATGTCCCCCCCTGTCCCCCATGTCACCCTGTGTCACCCCCCCATGTCCCCCCTGTCCCCCCATGTCACCCTGTGTCACCCCCCATGTCCCCCCATGTCCCCCCTGTCCCCCCCATGTCACCCTGTGTCACCCCCCCATGTCCCCCCATGTCCCCCCCTGTCCCCCCCATGTCACCCTGTGTCACCCCCCCATGTCCCCCCTGTCCCCCCCCAAGTCACCCTGTGTCCTCTCATGTCCCTCCAGTGCCCCCCCCGTGTCCCCGCCATGTCCCCTCAAGTCACCCCGTCTCCCCCCATGTCCCCTCGTGTCCCCCTGCCCCCCCCCATCCCCCGCCGTCCCCAATGATCTCCCATGTCCCCAACAGCAGCCATGTCCCCGTCGTCCCCCCCGTCCCCATCCACGACCCTGTCCCCCATCTGCGTCCCCCTCTGAGCTGTGTCCCCGTCCCCTGTCCGGGGTCCCCATCTGTGTCCCCTGTGTCCCCATCCCTGTGTCCCCGTCCCTTGTCCCCCTGTCCCCATCCCTGTCCCGTGTCCCCATCCCTGTCCCGTGTCCCCATCCCTGTCCCCATGTCCACACTGTCCCCATGTCCCCATCCCGTCCTGTGTCCCATCCGCGCCCCCATCCCGTCACCCTGTCCACGCTGTCCCCATGTCCCTGTCCCCATGTCCACAACGTCCCTATGTCCTTGTCCCTGTCCCCATGTCCCCATCCCTTGTCCCCATGTCCTTATCCCTGTCCCTGTCCCCATCTCCCACACTGTCCCCATGTCCTTGTCCCTGTCCCGTGTCCTCATCCATGTCCCCATGTCCCCATCTCCATCCCTGTCCACACTGTCCCCATGTCCCCCTCCCCTGTCCCGTGTCCCCCATCTCCATCCCTGTCCCCATGTCCCCCTCGTCCCCATGTCCCCCTCCCCTGTCCCGTGTCCCCATCCGTGTCCCCATCTCCATCCCTGTCCCCATCCCCATGTCCCCCTTGTCCCCATGTCCCCATGTCCCCCTTGTCCCCATGTCCCCATCCCTGTCCCCCATGTCCCCCTTGTCCCCATGTCCCCCTCCCCTGTCCCGTGTCCCCCTCCGTGTCCCCGTGTCCCCATCTCCATCCCTGTCCCCATCTCCATGTCCTTTGTCCCCCTTGTCCCCATGTCCCCCTTGTCCCCATGTCCCCATTGTCCCCATGTCCCCATCCCCACTGTCCCCATGTCCCCCTCCCCTGTCCTGTGTCCCCCTCCGTGTCCCCATCTCCATCCCTGTCCCCATCCCCATGTCCCCCTTGTCCCCATGTCCCCCCTCCCTTGTCCCCATGTCCCCCCCCATCCCGTGTCCCCATCCCTTGTCCCCATGTCCCCATCCCCACTGTCCCCATGTCCCCCTTGTCCCCATGTCCCCCCTCCCCTGTCCCGTGTCCCCCTCCGTGTCCCCATCTCCATCCCTGTCCCCATGTCCCCCTTGTCCCCCATGTCCCCCTCCCTTGTCCCCATGTCCCCATCCCCATCCCCATGTCCCCCTTGTCCCCACGTCCCCCCTCCCCCTGTCCCGCGTCCCCCTCCGTGTCCCCATGTCCCCATCCCCATCCCCATGTCCCCCACGTCCCCCTTGTCCCCCCACGTCCCCCCTCTGCGTCCCCACGTCCCCCACCCCTGTCCCCCCCCGTCCCCAGGTGTCGCAGTGGGGGTCCCCCACCTGCATCAGCGGGTTCATGGCGCTGGACGTGTCCCCCCCCGCGGGACCCCCTCTGGATCCTGGGGGACGTTTTCCTCACCCGCCATTACGCCGTCTTCGACCGCGACCTCAACCGCATCGGGCTGGCACCCAGCAAGTGACCCCCCCCTCACCTCCTTCTTTGGGGACCCCCCCCCGGGACCCCCCCCTGGATGCCTGGGTCACTTCAGGGACCCCCCCCTCCCCGACACCTGGGACCCCCCCCAGATGCCTGGATCCCCTCAGAGACCACCCAGACGCCTGGGTCCCACCCCAAGGGACCCCCCCCTTGGACACCTGGGTCCCCCCCGATGCCTGGGGTCCCCCCCCCAGGGATCCCCCCCACCCGGACAACTGGGTCCCACCGCTGGAGATGGGGGACTTGGGGGGGGGGGTACTGGGGGGGGTCCCCGGACTCCTGCTGGGTCCCCTTTTGGGTGAGCTCCAATAAAGACACTGGTTTGGGGGCTCCTGGTCCCGGCTGCTCCCTGGGGGGGGGGACCCCGAGACACTGTGTCACCCCCCCGGGCCAACCCCCCCGGCCCCAATACCTCCCAGTAACCCCCATCCCCCCTCCCCAGTACCCCCCCATCCCCCTTCGACTTGTCCCTCCCAGTGCCCCGCAGTCACGCCCAGCGCCCCTCCCAGCTTCCTTGAAGTCCCCCCCCAGTAATCCAGTTCCCCCCAGTACTCCCAGTTCCCCCCCAGTAGCCCCCCCCCAACTCCCGCGCTCCAGCATCCCCGCTGCGTGGGCGGGGCCCGGCCGGCTGCGTGGGCGGGGCCTCGGCGGGAAGGCGGGGCCTGACTGCCGAGTGGGGCGGGGCCCCGCTGTTGCGGGAGGTGGCGGGGGCGGGACTACCCCGCCGCGTGGGCGGAGCTTCCACACGTGTAGGGGCGGGGCCTCCGTGCGGCACGGGCGGGGCCTCAGCGCGCCTAGAGGCGGGGGCCCTTGCCAGCGCAGTGGGCGTGCCCTCCCCTTCGAGTGGGCGGAGCCTCAGCGCGCCTAGAGGCGTGCTTTCCTAGCGCAGTGGGCGTGGCCTCCCCGCCGAGTGGGCGTGCCCTCCCCCGGAGTGGGCGTTCCCTCCGCTCCGAGTGGGCGTTCCCCCGCCCCGGAGTGGGCGTTCCCTCCCCGCCGGAGTGGGCGTGCCCTCTGCCGCGCCTGCGCAGAGCGGCGGGCGCAGCGGCGGCGGCGGGATGCGGCAGCGGCCGCTCCGCTCTGTCGGGGCCGGTATCGGTGTCGGGCGTCTCGCGACCCCGTCTGTCGCGACTATCGCGATGGGCTGGCAGGCGGAGCGCGACAAGGTGGTGATCAACGTAGGGGGAGTGCGGCACGAAACCTACCGCAGCACCCTGCAGACCCTGCCGGGGACCCCGGTTGGCCGGTTTGGCCGAACCGGGAGCCGCCGCCCGGTTCGACTACGACCCCTCGGCGGGGGAGTTTTTTTTTCGATCGCCACCCGGCCGTCTTCGCTTACGTCCTTAATTACTACCGGACGGGTAAATTACATTGCCCGGCTGATGTTTGCGGGCCCCCTTTTTGAGGAAGAACTGGCTTTTTGGGGGATCGACGAAACCGACGTGGAGGCCTGCTGCTGGATGAATTACCGGCAACACCGGGACGCCGAAGAGGCCTTGGACAGCTTCGAAAGTCCCGAAGGACCGAGGCCTCCCGAACCGGCCGAACCCAAGAGGTTGTGCCTGGAAGAGGGGAGGCCGGCGGGCTGGTGGAGGAGGTGGAGGCCGAAGCTTTGGGCCTTGTTCGAGGACCCTTATTCCTCCAGGATGGCGAGGGTGAGGGGGTCTCAGGGGTCTCTGGGGCATTTGAGGGGGTCTGAGGGGGCTTTGGGGGGCGTTTGAGGGGGTCTGAGGGGCGTTTTGAGGGGTTCTAGGGGGCCTTAGGGGGGGTCTGAGGGGGTTGAGGGGGTCTCTGAGGGGGCTTTGGGAGGCGTTTGAGGGGGTCTTGGGGGCGTTTGAGGGGGTCTGAGGGGCGTTTGAGGGGTTCTAGGGGGCCTTAGGGGGGGCTGAGGGGGTTGAGGGGTCTCTGAGGGGGCTTTGGGAGGCATTGGAGAGGGTCTGAGGGGCGTTTGAGGGGTTCTAGGGAGCCTTAGGAGGGGGTTGAGGGGGGCTTTGGGAGGCGTTTGAGAGGGTCTGAGGGGCGTTTGAGGGGTT
This sequence comes from Haliaeetus albicilla, assembly GCF_947461875.1. NCBI lineage: Eukaryota > Metazoa > Chordata > Aves > Accipitriformes > Accipitridae > Haliaeetus > Haliaeetus albicilla. The sequence continues at coordinate 28,361 of NW_027212492.1, forward strand.
CTAGGGAGCCTTGGGGGGGGCTGAGGGGGTTGAGGGGGTCTCTGAGGGGGCTTTGGGGGGTGTTTGAGGGGGTCTGAGGGGCGTTTGAGGGGTTCTAGGGGGCCTTAGGGGGGGTCTGAGGGGGTTGAGGGGTCTCTGAGGGGGCTTTGGGAGGCGTTTGAGAGGGTCTGAGGGGCGTTTGAGGGGTTCTAGGGAGCCTTAGGAGGGGGGTTGAGGGGTCTCTGAGGGGGCTTTGGGAGGCGTTTGAGAGGGTCTGAGGGGCGTATTGAGGGGTTCTAGGGAGCCTTGGGGGGGGCTGAGGGGGTTGAGGGGTCTCTGAGGGGGCTTTGGGGGGCGTTTGAGGGGGTCTGAGGGGCGTTTGAGGGGTTCTAGGGAGCCTTAGGGGGGGGTCTGAGGGGGTTGAGGGGTGTCCTGAAGGGGTCCTGGGGGCGTTTGAGGGGGTCTCAGGGGCTTTGAGGGGGGTCCGAGGGGGTTGAGGGGTGTCTGAAGGGGTCTTGGGGGGCATTTGAGGGGGGGTCTGAGGGGTGTTTGAGTGGGGTCTCAGGGGGTTGAGGGGTGTCTGAAGGGGTCCTGGGGGGCATTTGAGGGGGTTGAGGGGTCTTTGGGGGGGCGTTTGAGGGGGTCTGAGGGGCGTTTGAGGGGTTCTAGGGAGCCTTAGGGGGGGCTGAGGGGGGTTGAGGGGTCTCTGAGGGGGCTTTGGGGGGCGTTTGAGGGGTTCTAGGGAGCCTTAGGGGGGGGCTGAGGGGGTTGAGGGGTCTCTGAGGGGGCTTTAGGGGGCGTTTGAGGGGGTCTGAGGGGCGTTTGAGGGGTTCTAGGGAGCCTTAGGGGCTGAGGGGGGGGCTGAGGGGTGTCTGAAGGGGTCTTTGGGGGCATTTTAGGGGGGTCTCAGGGGCTTTGAGGGGGGTCTGAGGGGGGTTGAGGGGTGTCTGAAGGGGTCCTGGGGGCGTTTGAGGGGGGTCTCAGGGGCTTTGAGGGGGGTCTGAGGGGCGTTTGAGGGGTCTCAGAGGGTTGAGGGGTGTCTGAAGGGGTCCTGGGGGGCATTTGAGGCGGTTGAGGGGTCTCTGAGGTGGCTTTGGGGGGTGTTTGAGGGGTTTGGGGGGGCCTTAGGGGGGGGTCTGAGGGGGTTGAGGGGTGTCTGAGGAGTTCTGGGGGGGCCTTGGGGGGGTCTGAGGGGGATTGAGGGGGCTTTGGGGGGCATTTGAGGGGGTCTGAGGGGGTTGAGGGGGGTCTGAAGGGGTTGAGGGGGCTTTGGGGGGCATTTGAGGGGGCCTGAGGGGCCTTGGGAGGCGTTTGAGGGGGTCTGAGGGGGTCTTGGGGGCATCTGAGGGGGTCTCAGGGGCTTTGAGGGGAGTCTGAGGGGCGTTTGAGGGGTTCTGAGGGGCTTTGGCGGAGGTCTGAAGGGTTTGAGGGGTCTCTGAGGGGGCCTGAGGTGCTTTGAGGGGGGTCTGAAGGGGTTGAGGGGGGCTTTGGGGGGGCGTTTGAGGGGGGCCTGAGGGGGCTTTGGGGGGCGTTTGAGGGCATCTGAGGAGGTCTTGGGGGCGTTTGAGGGGTTCTGAGGGGCTTTGGGGGAGGTCTGAAGGGGTTGAGGGGTCTCTGAGGGGGCTTTGGGGGGCATTTGGGGGGGTCTGAGGGGGTTGAGGGGTGTCTGAGGGAGTCTGGGGGGCGTTTGAGGGGGGCCTGAGGGGGTCTTGGGGGTCTGTGAAAGGATCTGAGGGGGGTCTGAGGGGTCTCTGAGGGGGTCTTGGGAGGCTGTGAAAGGGTCTGGGGGGGAGTCTGGGGGGTTAAGGGGTCTGTGAGGGAGTCTGGGGGGCGTTTGAGGGGGTCTTGGAGGCTTTGGGGGGGCTGAGGGGTTCGAGGGGTCTCTGAGGGGGTCTTGAGGGGCTGTGAAAGGGTCTGGGGAGTGTCTGA
>NW_027212494.1:0-138000 GCF_947461875.1 Haliaeetus albicilla
AGCCTAGTCACAGGCACAAAGGGTTTTGGGATCTGTGCTTTCCCAAAGACGCAATCTCTCACGGTGCGCATCCTCGGCAGAGCCTGTTCCCGAAAAGGCAAACGTCCGGCTCCTTGTCCCACACGGAAGGTGGCAGCCCTGAAAGCTGTTGCTGGTCTTCACCTTCCCCGGGCAGCCTAGTCACAGGCACAACCGCACTGGGAATCTCTGCTTTCCCAAAGACGCAATCTCTCACGGTGCGCATCCTCGGCAGAGCCTGTTCCCGAAAAGGCAAACGTCCGGCTCCTTGTCCCACACAGAAGGTGGCAGCCCTGAAAGCTGTTGCTGGTCTTCACCTTCCCCGGGCAGCCTACTCACAGGCACAACAGGTATTCAGATCTGTGCTTGCCCAGAGAAGGAACAGCTCACGGTGCGCATCCTCGGCAGAGCCTGTTCCCGAAAAGGCAAACGTCCGGCTCCTTGTCCCACACGGAAGGTGGCAGCCCTGAAAGCTGTTGCTGGTCTTCACCTTCCCCGGGCAGCCTATTCATAGGCACAACAGGTATTCGGATCTGTGCTTGCCCAGAGAAGGAACAGCTCACGGTGCGCATCCTCGGCAGAGCCTGTTCCCGAAAAGGCAAACGTCCGGCTCCTTGTCCCACACGGAAGGTGGCAGCCCGGAAAGCTGTTGCTGGTCTTCACCGTCCCCGGGCAGCCTACTCACAGGCACAACCGCACTGGGAATCTCTGCTTTCCCAAAGACGCAATCTCTCACGGTGCGCATCCTCGGCAGAGCCTGTTCCCGAAAAGGCAAACGTCCGGCTCCTTGTCCCACACGGAAGGTGGCAGCCCGGAAAGCTGTTGCTGGTCTTCACCTTCCCCGGGCAGCCTAGTCACAGGCACAAAGGGTTTTGGGATCTGTGCTTTCCCAAAGACGCAATCTCTCACGGTGCGCATCCTCGGCAGAGCCTGTTCCCGAAAAGGCAAACGTCCGGCTCCTTGTCCCACACGGAAGGTGGCAGCCCTGAAAGCTGTTGCTGGTCTTCACCTTCCCCGGGCAGCCTAGTCACAGGCACAACCGCACTGGGAATCTCTGCTTTCCCAAAGACGCAATCTCTCACGGTGCGCATCCTCGGCAGAGCCTGTTCCCGAAAAGGCAAACGTCCGGCTCCTTGTCCCACACGGAAGGTGGCAGCCCTGAAAGCTGTTGCTGGTCTTCACCTTCCCCGGGCAGCCTATTCATAGGCACAACAGGTATTCGGATCTGTGCTTGCCCAGAGAAGGAACAGCTCACGGTGCGCATCCTCGGCAGAGCCTGTTCCCGAAAAGGCAAACGTCCGGCTCCTTGTCCCACACGGAAGGTGGCAGCCCTGAAAGCTGTTGCTGGTCTTCACCTTCCCCGGGCAGCCTAGTCATAGGCACAACAGGTATTCGGATCTGTGCTTGCCCAGAGAAGGAACAGCTCACGGTGCGCATCCTCGGCAGAGCCTGTTCCCGAAAAGGCAAACGTCCGGCTCCTTGTCCCACACGGAAGGTGGCAGCCCGGAAAGCTGTTGCTGGTCTTCACCTTCCCCGGGCAGCCTAGTCACAGGCACAAAGGGTTTTGGGATCTGTGCTTTCCCAAAGACGCAATCTCTCACGGTGCGCATCCTCGGCAGAGCCTGTTCCCGAAAAGGCAAACGTCCGCCTCCTTGTCCCACACGGAAGGTGGCAGCCCTGAAAGCTGTTGCTGGTCTTCACCTTCCCCGGGCAGCCTACTCACAGGCACAACAGATATTGGGACCTCTGCTTTCCCAAAGATGCAATCATTCACTGTGCTAAACCTCAGCAGAGCCTGTTCCCGAAAAGGCAAACGTCCGGCTCCTTGTCCCACACGGAAGGTGGCAGCCCTGAAAGCTGTTGCTGGTCTTCACCTTCCCCGGGCAGCCTAGTCACAGGCACAACCGCACTGGGAATCTCTGCTTTCCCAAAGACGCAATCTCTCACGGTGCGCATCCTCGGCAGAGCCTGTTCCCGAAAAGGCAAACGTCCGGCTCCTTGTCCCACACGGAAGGTGGCAGCCCTGAAAGCTGTTGCTGGTCTTCACCTTCCCCGGGCAGCCTGTTCACAGGCACAACAGGTTTTGGGATCTGTGCTTGCCCAGAGAAGGAACATCTCACGGTGCGCATCCTCGGCAGAGCCTGTTCCCGAAAAGGCAAACGTCCGGCTCCTTGTCCCACACGGAAGGTGGCAGCCCTGAAAGCTGTTGCTGGTCTTCACCTTCCCCGGGCAGCCTACTCACAGGCACAACCGCACTGGGAATCTCTGCTTTCCCAAAGACGCAATCTCTCACGGTGCGCATCCTCGGCAGAGCCTGTTCCCGAAAAGGCAAACGTCCGGCTCCTTGTCCCACACGGAAGGTGGCAGCCCTGAAAGCTGTTGCTGGTCTTCACCTTCCCCGGGCAGCCTACTCACAGGCACAACAGGTATTCGGATCTGTGCTTGCCCAGAGAAGGAACAGCTCATGGTGCGCATCCTCGGCAGAGCCTGTTCCCGAAAAGGCAAACGTCCGGCTCCTTGTCCCACACGGAAGGTGGCAGCCCTGAAAGCTGTTGCTGGTCTTCACCTTCCCCGGGCAGCCTACTCACAGGCACAACCGCACTGGGAATCTCTGCTTTCCCAAAGATGCAATCTCTCACGGTGCGCATCCTCGGCAGAGCCTGTTCCCGAAAAGGCAAACGTCCGGCTCCTTGTCCCACACGGAAGGTGGCAGCCCTGAAAGCTGTTGCTGGTCTTCACCTTCCCCGGGCAGCCTGTTCACAGGCACAACAGGTATTCGGATCTGTGCTTGCCCAGAGAAGGAACAGCTCACGGTGCGCATCCTCGGCAGAGCCTGTTCCCGAAAAGGCAAACGTCCGGCTCCTTGTCCCACACGGAAGGTGGCAGCCCTGAAAGCTGTTGCTGGTCTTCACCTTCCCCGGGCAGCCTACTCACAGGCACAACCGCACTGGGAATCTCTGCTTTCCCAAAGACGCAATCTCTCACGGTGCGCATCCTCGGCAGAGCCTGTTCCCGAAAAGGCAAACGTCCGGCTCCTTGTCCCACACAAAGGTGGCAGCCCTGAAAGCTGTTGCTGGTCTTCACCTTCCCCGGGCAGCCTAGTCACAGGCACAAAGGGTTTTGGGATCTGTGCTTTCCCAAAGACGCAATCTCTCACGGTGCGCATCCTCGGCAGAGCCTGTTCCCGAAAAGGCAAACGTCCGGCTCCTTGTCCCACACGGAAGGTGGCAGCCCTGAAAGCTGTTGCTGGTCTTCACCTTCCCCGGGCAGCCTACTCACAGGCACAACCGCACTGGGAATCTCTGCTTTCCCAAAGACGCAATCTCTCACGGTGCGCATCCTCGGCAGAGCCTGTTCCCGAAAAGGCAAACGTCCGGCTCCTTGTCCCACACGGAAGGTGGCAGCCCGGAAAGCTGTTGCTGGTCTTCACCTTCCCCGGGCAGCCTGTTCACAGGCACAACAGGTATTCGGATCTGTGCTTGCCCAGAGAAGGAACAGCTCACGGTGCGCATCCTCGGCAGAGCCTGTTCCCGAAAAGGCAAACGTCCGGCTCCTTGTCCCACACGGAAGGTGGCAGCCCTGAAAGCTGTTGCTGGTCTTCACCTTCCCCGGGCAGCCTAGTCACAGGCACAAAGGGTTTTGGGATCTTTGCTTTCCCAAAGACGCAATCTCTCACGGTGCGCATCCTCGGCAGAGCCTGTTCCCGAAAAGGCAAACGTCCGGCTCCTTGTCCCACACGGAAGGTGGCAGCCCTGAAAGCTGTTGCTGGTCTTCACCTTCCCCGGGCAGCCTAGTCATAGGCACAACCGCACTGGGAATCTCTGCTTTCCCAAAGACGCAATCTCTCACGGTGCGCATCCTCGGCAGAGCCTGTTCCCGAAAAGGCAAACGTCCGGCTCCTTGTCCCACACGGAAGGTGGCAGCCCTGAAAGCTGTTGCTGGTCTTCACCTTCCCCGGGCAGCCTACTCACAGGCACAACCGCACTGGGAATCTCTGCTTTCCCAAAGACGCAATCTCTCACGGTGCGCATCCTCGGCAGAGCCTGTTCCCGAAAAGGCAAACGTCCGGCTCCTTGTCCCACACGGAAGGTGGCAGCCCTGAAAGCTGTTGCTGGTCTTCACCTTCCCCGGGCAGCCTACTCACAGGCACAACCGCACTGGGAATCTCTGCTTTCCCAAAGACGCAATCTCTCACGGTGCGCATCCTCGGCAGAGCCTGTTCCCGAAAAGGCAAACGTCCGGCTCCTTGTCCCACACGGAAGGTGGCAGCCCTGAAAGCTGTTGCTGGTCTTCACCTTCCCCGGGCAGCCTACTCACAGGCACAACCGCACTGGGAATCTCTGCTTTCCCAAAGACGCAATCTCTCACGGTGCGCATCCTCGGCAGAGCCTGTTCCCGAAAAGGCAAACGTCCGGCTCCTTGTCCCACACGGAAGGTGGCAGCCCTGAAAGCTGTTGCTGGTCTTCACCTTCCCCGGGCAGCCTATTCATAGGCACAACAGGTATTCGGATCTGTGCTTGCCCAGAGAAGGAACATCTCACGGTGCGCATCCTCGGCAGAGCCTGTTCCCGAAAAGGCAAACGTCCGGCTCCTTGTCCCACACGGAAGGTGGCAGCCCTGAAAGCTGTTGCTGGTCTTCACCTTCCCCGGGCAGCCTGTTCACAGGCACAACAGGTATTCGGATCTGTGCTTGCCCAGAGAAGGAACAGCTCATGGTGCGCATCCTCGGCAGAGCCTGTTCCCGAAAAGGCAAACGTCCGGCTCCTTGTCCCACACGGAAGGTGGCAGCCCTGAAAGCTGTTGCTGGTCTTCACCTTCCCCGGGCAGCCTACTCACAGGCACAACCGCACCGGGAATCTCTGCTTTCCCAAAGACGCAATCTCTCACGGTGCGCATCCTCGGCAGAGCCTGTTCCCGAAAAGGCAAACGTCCGGCTCCTTGTCCCACACGGAAGGTGGCAGCCCTGAAAGCTGTTGCTGGTCTTCATCTTCCCCGGGCAGCCTAGTCACAGGCACAAAGGGTTTTGGGATCTGTGCTTTCCCAAAGACGCAATCTCTCACGGTGCGCATCCTCGGCAGAGCCTGTTCCCGAAAAGGCAAACGTCCGGCTCCTTGTCCCACACGGAAGGTGGCAGCCCTGAAAGCTGTTGCTGGTCTTCACCTTCCCCGGGCAGCCTAGTCACAGGCACAACCGCACTGGGAATCTCTGCTTTCCCAAAGACGCAATCTCTCACGGTGCGCATCCTCGGCAGAGCCTGTTCCCGAAAAGGCAAACGTCCGGCTCCTTGTCCCACACGGAAGGTGGCAGCCCTGAAAGCTGTTGCTGGTCTTCACCTTCCCCGGGCAGCCTACTCACAGGCACAACCGCACTGGGAATCTCTGCTTTCCCAAAGACGCAATCTCTCACGGTGCGCATCCTCGGCAGAGCCTGTTCCCGAAAAGGCAAACGTCCGGCTCCTTGTCCCACACGGAAGGTGGCAGCCCTGAAAGCTGTTGCTGGTCTTCACCTTCCCCGGGCAGCCTACTCACAGGCACAACCGCACTGGGAATCTCTGCTTTCCCAAAGACGCAATCTCTCACGGTGCGCATCCTCGGCAGAGCCTGTTCCCGAAAAGGCAAACGTCCGGCTCCTTGTCCCACACGGAAGGTGGCAGCCCTGAAAGCTGTTGCTGGTCTTCACCTTCCCCGGGCAGCCTGTTCACAGGCACAACAGGTATTCGGATCTGTGCTTGCCCAGAGAAGGAACAGCTCACGGTGCGCATCCTCGGCAGAGCCTGTTCCCGAAAAGGCAAACGTCTGGCTCCTTGTCCCACACGGAAGGTGGCAGCCCTGAAAGCTGTTGCTGGTCTTCACCTTCCCCGGGCAGCCTACTCACAGGCACAAAGGGTTTTGGGAGCTTTGCTTTCCCAAAGACGCAATCTCTCACGGTGCGCATCCTCGGCAGAGCCTGTTCCCGAAAAGGCAAACGTCCGGCTCCTTGTCCCACACGGAAGGTGGCAGCCCTGAAAGCTGTTGCTGGTCTTCACCTTCCCCGGGCAGCCTACTCACAGGCACAACCGCACTGGGAATCTCTGCTTTCCCAAAGACGCAATCTCTCACGGTGCGCATCCTCGGCAGAGCCTGTTCCCGAAAAGGCAAACGTCCGGCTCCTTGTCCCACACGGAAGGTGGCAGCCCTGAAAGCTGTTGCTGGTCTTCACCTTCCCCGGGCAGCCTAGTCACAGGCACAAAGGGTTTTGGGATCTGTGCTTTCCCAAAGACGCAATCTCTCACGGTGCGCATCCTCGGCAGAGCCTGTTCCCGAAAAGGCAAACGTCCGGCTCCTTGTCCCACACGGAAGGTGGCAGCCCTGAAAGCTGTTGCTGGTCTTCACCTTCCCCGGGCAGCCTAGTCACAGGCACAACCGCACTGGGAATCTCTGCTTTCCCAAAGACGCAATCTCTCACGGTGCGCATCCTCGGCAGAGCCTGTTCCCGAAAAGGCAAACGTCCGGCTCCTTGTCCCACACGGAAGGTGGCAGCCCGGAAAGCTGTTGCTGGTCTTCACCTTCCCCCTGCAGCCTATTCACAGGCACAGCCGCGCTGGGAATCTCTGCTTTCCCACAGATGCAATCACTCACGGTGCGCATCCTCGGCAGAGCCTGTTCCCGAAAAGGCAAACGTCCGGCTCCTTGTCCCACACGGAAGGTGGCAGCCCTGAAAGCTGTTGCTGGTCTTCACCTTCCCCGGGCAGCCTATTCATAGGCACAACAGGTATTCGGATCTGTGCTTGCCCAGAGAAGGAACAGCTCACGGTGCGCATCCTCGGCAGAGCCTGTTCCCGAAAAGGCAAACGTCCGGCTCCTTGTCCCACACGGAAGGTGGCAGCCCGGAAAGCTGTTGCTGGTCTTCACCTTCCCCGGGCAGCCTACTCACAGGCACAACCGCACTGGGAATCTCTGCTTTCCCAAAGACGCAATCTCTCACGGTGCGCATCCTCGGCAGAGCCTGTTCCCGAAAAGGCAAACGTCCGGCTCCTTGTCCCACACGGAAGGTGGCAGCCCGGAAAGCTGTTGCTGGTCTTCACCTTCCCCGGGCAGCCTAGTCACAGGCACAAAGGGTTTTGGGATCTGTGCTTTCCCAAAGACGCAATCTCTCACGGTGCGCATCCTCGGCAGAGCCTGTTCCCGAAAAGGCAAACGTCCGGCTCCTTGTCCCACACGGAAGGTGGCAGCCCTGAAAGCTGTTGCTGGTCTTCACCTTCCCCGGGCAGCCTAGTCACAGGCACAACCGCACTGGGAATCTCTGCTTTCCCAAAGACGCAATCTCTCACGGTGCGCATCCTCGGCAGAGCCTGTTCCCGAAAAGGCAAACGTCCGGCTCCTTGTCCCACACGGAAGGTGGCAGCCCTGAAAGCTGTTGCTGGTCTTCACCTTCCCCGGGCAGCCTATTCATAGGCACAACAGGTATTCGGATCTGTGCTTGCCCAGAGAAGGAACAGCTCACGGTGCGCATCCTCGGCAGAGCCTGTTCCCGAAAAGGCAAACGTCCGGCTCCTTGTCCCACACGGAAGGTGGCAGCCCTGAAAGCTGTTGCTGGTCTTCACCTTCCCCGGGCAGCCTAGTCATAGGCACAACAGGTATTCGGATCTGTGCTTGCCCAGAGAAGGAACATCTCACGGTGCGCATCCTCGGCAGAGCCTGTTCCCGAAAAGGCAAACGTCCGGCTCCTTGTCCCACACGGAAGGTGGCAGCCCTGAAAGCTGTTGCTGGTCTTCACCTTCCCCGGGCAGCCTGTTCACAGGCACAACAGGTTTTGGGATCTGTGCTTGCCCAGAGAAGGAACATCTCACGGTGCGCATCCTCGGCAGAGCCTGTTCCCGAAAAGGCAAACGTCCGGCTCCTTGTCCCACACAGAAGGTGGCAGCCCTGAAAGCTGTTGCTGGTCTTCACCTTCCCCGGGCAGCCTACTCACAGGCACAACCGCACTGGGAATCTCTGCTTTCCCAAAGACGCAATCTGTCACGGTGCGCATCCTCGGCAGAGCCTGTTCCCGAAAAGGCAAACGTCCGGCTCCTTGTCCCACACGGAAGGTGGCAGCCCTGAAAGCTGTTGCTGGTCTTCACCTTCCCCGGGCAGCCTACTCACAGGCACAAAGGGTTTTGGGATCTCTGCTTTCCCAAAGACGCAATCTCTCACGGTGCGCATCCTCGGCAGAGCCTGTTCCCGAAAAGGCAAACGTCCGGCTCCTTGTCCCACACGGAAGGTGGCAGCCCTGAAAGCTGTTGCTGGTCTTCACCTTCCCCGGGCAGCCTAGTCACAGGCACAACAGGTATTCGGATCTGTGCTTGCCCAGAGAAGGAACAGCTCATGGTGCGCATCCTCGGCAGAGCCTGTTCCCGAAAAGGCAAACGTCCGGCTCCTTGTCCCACACGGAAGGTGGCAGCCCTGAAAGCTGTTGCTGGTCTTCACCTTCCCCGGGCAGCCTACTCACAGGCACAACCGCACTGGGAATCTCTGCTTTCCCAAAGACGCAATCTCTCACGCTGCGCATCCTCGGCAGAGCCTGTTCCCGAAAAGGCAAACGTCCGCCTCCTTGTCCCACACGGAAGGTGGCAGCCCTGAAAGCTGTTGCTGGTCTTCACCTTCCCCGGGCAGCCTGTTCACAGGCACAACAGGTTTTGGGATCTGTGCTTGCCCAGAGAAGGAACATCTCACGGTGCGCATCCTCGGCAGAGCCTGTTCCCGAAAAGGCAAACGTCCGGCTCCTTGTCCCACACGGAAGGTGGCAGCCCTGAAAGCTGTTGCTGGTCTTCACCTTCCCCGGGCAGCCTAGTCACAGGCACAACCGCACTGGGAATCTCTGCTTTCCCAAAGACGCAATCTCTCACGGTGCGCATCCTCGGCAGAGCCTGTTCCCGAAAAGGCAAACGTCCGGCTCCTTGTCCCACACGGAAGGTGGCAGCCCTGAAAGCTGTTGCTGGTCTTCACCTTCCCCGGGCAGCCTACTCACAGGCACAACAGGTATTCGGATCTGTGCTTGCCCAGAGAAGGAACAGCTCATGGTGCGCATCCTCGGCAGAGCCTGTTCCCGAAAAGGCAAACGTCCGGCTCCTTGTCCCACACGGAAGGTGGCAGCCCTGAAAGCTGTTGCTGGTCTTCACCTTCCCCGGGCAGCCTACTCACAGGCACAACCGCACTGGGAATCTCTGCTTTCCCAAAGATGCAATCTCTCACGGTGCGCATCCTCGGCAGAGCCTGTTCCCGAAAAGGCAAACGTCCGGCTCCTTGTCCCACACGGAAGGTGGCAGCCCTGAAAGCTGTTGCTGGTCTTCACCTTCCCCGGGCAGCCTGTTCACAGGCACAACAGGTATTCGGATCTGTGCTTGCCCAGAGAAGGAACAGCTCACGGTGCGCATCCTCGGCAGAGCCTGTTCCCGAAAAGGCAAACGTCCGGCTCCTTGTCCCACACGGAAGGTGGCAGCCCTGAAAGCTGTTGCTGGTCTTCACCTTCCCCGGGCAGCCTACTCACAGGCACAACCGCACTGGGAATCTCTGCTTTCCCAAAGACGCAATCTCTCACGGTGCGCATCCTCGGCAGAGCCTGTTCCCGAAAAGGCAAACGTCCGGCTCCTTGTCCCACACAAAGGTGGCAGCCCTGAAAGCTGTTGCTGGTCTTCACCTTCCCCGGGCAGCCTAGTCACAGGCACAAAGGGTTTTGGGATCTGTGCTTTCCCAAAGACGCAATCTCTCACGGTGCGCATCCTCGGCAGAGCCTGTTCCCGAAAAGGCAAACGTCCGGCTCCTTGTCCCACACGGAAGGTGGCAGCCCTGAAAGCTGTTGCTGGTCTTCACCTTCCCCGGGCAGCCTAGTCACAGGCACAACCGCACTGGGAATCTCTGCTTTCCCAAAGACGCAATCTCTCACGGTGCGCATCCTCGGCAGAGCCTGTTCCCGAAAAGGCAAACGTCCGGCTCCTTGTCCCACACGGAAGGTGGCAGCCCGGAAAGCTGTTGCTGGTCTTCACCTTCCCCGGGCAGCCTGTTCACAGGCACAACAGGTATTCGGATCTGTGCTTGCCCAGAGAAGGAACAGCTCACGGTGCGCATCCTCGGCAGAGCCTGTTCCCGAAAAGGCAAACGTCCGGCTCCTTGTCCCACACGGAAGGTGGCAGCCCTGAAAGCTGTTGCTGGTCTTCACCTTCCCCGGGCAGCCTAGTCACAGGCACAAAGGGTTTTGGGATCTTTGCTTTCCCAAAGACGCAATCTCTCACGGTGCGCATCCTCGGCAGAGCCTGTTCCCGAAAAGGCAAACGTCCGGCTCCTTGTCCCACACGGAAGGTGGCAGCCCTGAAAGCTGTTGCTGGTCTTCACCTTCCCCGGGCAGCCTAGTCATAGGCACAACCGCACTGGGAATCTCTGCTTTCCCAAAGATGCAATCTCTCACTTTGCGCATCCTCGGCAGAGCCTGTTCCCGAAAAGGCAAACGTCCGGCTCCTTGTCCCACACGGAAGGTGGCAGCCCTGAAAGCTGTTGCTGGTCTTCACCTTCCCCGGGCAGCCTACTCACAGGCACAAAGGGTTTTGGGATCTGTGCTTTCCCAAAGACGCAATCTCTCACGGTGCGCATCCTCGGCAGAGCCTGTTCCCGAAAAGGCAAACGTCCGGCTCCTTGTCCCACACGGAAGGTGGCAGCCCTGAAAGCTGTTGCTGGTCTTCACCTTCCCCGGGCAGCCTACTCACAGGCACAACATGCACTGGGAATCTCTGCTTTCCCAAAGACGCAATCTCTCACGGTGCGCATCCTCGGCAGAGCCTGTTCCCGAAAAGGCAAACGTCCGGCTCCTTGTCCCACACGGAAGGTGGCAGCCCTGAAAGCTGTTGCTGGTCTTCACCTTCCCCGGGCAGCCTACTCACAGGCACAACCGCACTGGGAATCTCTGCTTTCCCAAAGACGCAATCTCTCACGGTGCGCATCCTCGGCAGAGCCTGTTCCCGAAAAGGCAAACGTCCGGCTCCTTGTCCCACACGGAAGGTGGCAGCCCTGAAAGCTGTTGCTGGTCTTCACCTTCCCCGGGCAGCCTAGTCACAGGCACAACCGCACTGGGAATCTCTGCTTTCCCACAGATGCAATCTCTCACGGTGCGCATCCTCGGCAGAGCCTGTTCCCGAAAAGGCAAACGTCCGGCTCCTTGTCCCACACGGAAGGTGGCAGCCCTGAAAGCTGTTGCTGGTCTTCACCTTCCCCGGGCAGCCTACTCACAGGCACAACCGCACTGGGAATCTCTGCTTTCCCAAAGACGCAATCTCTCACGGTGCGCATCCTCGGCAGAGCCTGTTCCCGAAAAGGCAAACGTCCGGCTCCTTGTCCCACACGGAAGGTGGCAGCCCTGAAAGCTGTTGCTGGTCTTCACCTTCCCCGGGCAGCCTATTCATAGGCACAACAGGTATTCGGATCTGTGCTTGCCCAGAGAAGGAACAGCTCACGGTGCGCATCCTCGGCAGAGCCTGTTCCCGAAAAGGCAAACGTCCGGCTCCTTGTCCCACACGGAAGGTGGCAGCCCTGAAAGCTGTTGCTGGTCTTCACCTTCCCCGGGCAGCCTGTTCACAGGCACAACAGGTTTTGGGATCTGTGCTTGCCCAGAGAAGGAACATCTCACGGTGCGCATCCTCGGCAGAGCCTGTTCCCGAAAAGGCAAACGTCCGGCTCCTTGTCCCACACGGAAGGTGGCAGCCCTGAAAGCTGTTGCTGGTCTTCACCTTCCCCGGGCAGCCTACTCACAGGCACAACCGCACCGGGAATCTCTGCTTTCCCAAAGACGCAATCTCTCACGGTGCGCATCCTCGGCAGAGCCTGTTCCCGAAAAGGCAAACGTCCGGCTCCTTGTCCCACACGGAAGGTGGCAGCCCTGAAAGCTGTTGCTGGTCTTCATCTTCCCCGGGCAGCCTAGTCACAGGCACAAAGGGTTTTGGGATCTGTGCTTTCCCAAAGACGCAATCTCTCACGGTGCGCATCCTCGGCAGAGCCTGTTCCCGAAAAGGCAAACGTCCGGCTCCTTGTCCCACATGGAAGGTGGCAGCCCTGAAAGCTGTTGCTGGTCTTCACCTTCCCCGGGCAGCCTACTCACAGGCACAACCGCACTGGGAATCTCTGCTTTCCCAAAGACGCAATCTCTCACGGTGCGCATCCTCGGCAGAGCCTGTTCCCGAAAAGGCAAACGTCCGGCTCCTTGTCCCACACGGAAGGTGGCAGCCCTGAAAGCTGTTGCTGGTCTTCACCTTCCCCGGGCAGCCTACTCACAGGCACAACCGCACTGGGAATCTCTGCTTTCCCAAAGACGCAATCTCTCACGGTGCGCATCCTCGGCAGAGCCTGTTCCCGAAAAGGCAAACGTCCGGCTCCTTGTCCCACACGGAAGGTGGCAGCCCTGAAAGCTGTTGCTGGTCTTCACCTTCCCCGGGCAGCCTAGTCACAGGCACAAAGGGTTTTGGGATCTGTGCTTTCCCAAAGACGCAATCTCTCACGGTGCGCATCCTCGGCAGAGCCTGTTCCCGAAAAGGCAAACGTCCGGCTCCTTGTCCCACACGGAAGGTGGCAGCCCTGAAAGCTGTTGCTGGTCTTCACCTTCCCCGGGCAGCCTACTCACAGGCACAACCGCACTGGGAATCTCTGCTTTCCCAAAGACGCAATCTCTCACGGTGCGCATCCTCGGCAGAGCCTGTTCCCGAAAAGGCAAACGTCCGGCTCCTTGTCCCACACGGAAGGTGGCAGCCCTGAAAGCTGTTGCTGGTCTTCACCTTCCCCGGGCAGCCTGTTCACAGGCACAACAGGTATTCGGATCTGTGCTTGCCCAGAGAAGGAACAGCTCACGGTGCGCATCCTCGGCAGAGCCTGTTCCCGAAAAGGCAAACGTCTGGCTCCTTGTCCCACACGGAAGGTGGCAGCCCTGAAAGCTGTTGCTGGTCTTCACCTTCCCCGGGCAGCCTAGTCACAGGCACAAAGGGTTTTGGGAGCTTTGCTTTCCCAAAGACGCAATCTCTCACGGTGCGCATCCTCGGCAGAGCCTGTTCCCGAAAAGGCAAACGTCCGGCTCCTTGTCCCACACGGAAGGTGGCAGCCCTGAAAGCTGTTGCTGGTCTTCACCTTCCCCGGGCAGCCTACTCACAGGCACAACCGCACTGGGAATCTCTGCTTTCCCAAAGACGCAATCTCTCACGGTGCGCATCCTCGGCAGAGCCTGTTCCCGAAAAGGCAAACGTCCGGCTCCTTGTCCCACACGGAAGGTGGCAGCCCTGAAAGCTGTTGCTGGTCTTCACCTTCCCCGGGCAGCCTAGTCACAGGCACAAAGGGTTTTGGGATCTGTGCTTTCCCAAAGACGCAATCTCTCACGGTGCGCATCCTCGGCAGAGCCTGTTCCCGAAAAGGCAAACGTCCGGCTCCTTGTCCCACACGGAAGGTGGCAGCCCTGAAAGCTGTTGCTGGTCTTCACCTTCCCCGGGCAGCCTAGTCACAGGCACAACCGCACTGGGAATCTCTGCTTTCCCAAAGACGCAATCTCTCACGGTGCGCATCCTCGGCAGAGCCTGTTCCCGAAAAGGCAAACGTCCGGCTCCTTGTCCCACACGGAAGGTTGCAGCCCTGAAAGCTGTTGCTGGTCTTCACCTTCCCCGTGCAGCCTATTCACAGGCACAGCCGCGCTGGGAATCTCTGCTTTCCCACAGATGCAATCACTCACGGTGCGCATCCTCGGCAGAGCCTGTTCCCGAAAAGGCAAACGTCCGGCTCCTTGTCCCACACGGAAGGTGGCAGCCCTGAAAGCTGTTGCTGGTCTTCACCTTCCCCGGGCAGCCTACTCACAGGCACAACCGCACTGGGAATCTCTGCTTTCCCAAAGACGCAATCTCTCACGGTGCGCATCCTCGGCAGAGCCTGTTCCCGAAAAGGCAAACGTCCGGCTCCTTGTCCCACACGGCAGGTGGCAGCCCTGAAAGCTGTTGCTGGTCTTCACCTTCCCCGGGCAGCCTGTTCATAGGCACAACAGGTTTTGGGATCTGTGCTTGCCCAGAGAAGGAACAGCTCACGGTGCGCATCCTCGGCAGAGCCTGTTCCCGAAAAGGCAAACGTCCGGCTCCTTGTCCCACACGGAAGGTGGCAGCCCTGAAAGCTGTTGCTGGTCTTCACCTTCCCCGGGCAGCCTATTCATAGGCACAACTGGTATTCGGATCTGTGCTTGCCCAGAGAAGGAACAGCTCACGGTGCGCATCCTCGGCAGAGCCTGTTCCCGAAAAGGCAAACGTCCGGCTCCTTGTCCCACACGGAAGGTGGCAGCCCTGAAAGCTGTTGCTGGTCTTCACCTTCCCCGGGCAGCCTGTTCATAGGCACAACAGGTTTTGGGATCTGTGCTTGCCCAGAGAAGGAACAGCTCACGGTGCGCATCCTCGGCAGAGCCTGTTCCCGAAAAGGCAAACGTCCGGCTCCTTGTCCCACACGGAAGGTGGCAGCCCTGAAAGCTGTTGCTGGTCTTCACCTTCCCCGGGCAGCCTGTTCACAGGCACAACAGGTTTGGGGATCTGTGCTTGCCCAGAGAAGGAACAGCTCACGGTGCGCATCCTCGGCAGAGCCTGTTCCCGAAAAGGCAAACGTCCGGCTCCTTGTCCCACACGGAAGGTGGCAGCCCTGAAAGCTGTTGCTGGTCTTCACCTTCCCCGGGCAGCCTAGTCACAGGCACAACCGCACTGGGAATCTCTGCTTTCCCAAAGACGCAATCTCTCACGGTGTGCATCCTCGGCAGAGCCTGTTCCCGAAAAGGCAAACGTCCGGCTCCTTGTCCCACACGGAAGGTGGCAGCCCTGAAAGCTGTTGCTGGTCTTCACCTTCCCCGGGCAGCCTAGTCACAGGCACAACAGGTATTCGGATCTGTGCTTGCCCAGAGAAGGAACAGCTCATGGTGCGCATCCTCGGCAGAGCCTGTTCCCGAAAAGGCAAACGTCCGGCTCCTTGTCCCACACGGCAGGTGGCAGCCCTGAAAGCTGTTGCTGGTCTTCACCTTCCCCGGGCAGCCTAGTCACAGGCACAACCGCACTGGGAATCTCTGCTTTCCCAAAGATGCAATCTCTCACGGTGCGCATCCTCGGCAGAGCCTGTTCCCGAAAAGGCAAACGTCCGGCTCCTTGTCCCACACGGAAGGTGGCAGCCCTGAAAGCTGTTGCTGGTCTTCACCTTCCCCGGGCAGCCTGTTCACAGGCACAACAGGTATTCGCATCTGTGCTTGCCCAGAGAAGGAACAGCTCATGGTGCGCATCCTCGGCAGAGCCTGTTCCCGAAAAGGCAAACGTCCGGCTCCTTGTCCCACACGGAAGGTGGCAGCCCTGAAAGCTGTTGCTGGTCTTCACCTTCCCCGGGCAGCCTACTCACAGGCACAACCGCACTGGGAATCTCTGCTTTCCCAAAGACGCAATCTCTCACGGTGCGCATCCTCGGCAGAGCCTGTTCCCGAAAAGGCAAACGTCCGGCTCCTTGTCCCACACGGAAGGTGGCAGCCCTGAAAGCTGTTGCTGGTCTTCACCTTCCCCGGGCAGCCTAGTCATAGGCACAACCGCACTGGGAATCTCTGCTTTCCCAAAGATGCAATCTCTCACGGTGCGCATCCTCGGCAGAGCCTGTTCCCGAAAAGGCAAACGTCCGGCTCCTTGTCCCACACGGAAGGTGGCAGCCCTGAAAGCTGTTGCTGGTCTTCACCTTCCCCGGGCAGCCTAGTCACAGGCACAACCGCACTGGGAATCTCTGCTTTCCCAAAGACGCAATCTCTCACGGTGCGCATCCTCGGCAGAGCCTGTTCCCGAAAAGGCAAACGTCCGGCTCCTTGTCCCACACGGAAGGTGGCAGCCCTGAAAGCTGTTGCTGGTCTTCACCTTCCCCGGGCAGCCTACTCACAGGCACAACCGCACTGGGAATCTCTGCTTTCCCAAAGACGCAATCTCTCACGGTGCGCATCCTCGGCAGAGCCTGTTCCCGAAAAGGCAAACGTCCGGCTCCTTGTCCCACACGGAAGGTGGCAGCCCTGAAAGCTGTTGCTGGTCTTCACCTTCCCCGGGCAGCCTAGTCACAGGCACAAAGGGTTTTGGGATCTGTGCTTTCCCAAAGACGCAATCTCTCACGGTGCGCATCCTCGGCAGAGCCTGTTCCCGAAAAGGCAAACGTCCGGCTCCTTGTCCCACACGGAAGGTGGCAGCCCTGAAAGCTGTTGCTGGTCTTCACCTTCCCCGGGCAGCCTAGTCACAGGCACAACCGCACTGGGAATCTCTGCTTTCCCAAAGACGCAATCTCTCACGGTGCGCATCCTCGGCAGAGCCTGTTCCCGAAAAGGCAAACGTCCGGCTCCTTGTCCCACACGGAAGGTGGCAGCCCGGAAAGCTGTTGCTGGTCTTCACCTTCCCCGGGCAGCCTAGTCACAGGCACAAAGGGTTTTGGGATCTGTGCTTTCCCAAAGACGCAATCTCTCACGGTGCGCATCCTCGGCAGAGCCTGTTCCCGAAAAGGCAAACGTCCGGCTCCTTGTCCCACACGGAAGGTGGCAGCCCTGAAAGCTGTTGCTGGTCTTCACCTTCCCCGGGCAGCCTAGTCACAGGCACAACCGCACTGGGAATCTCTGCTTTCCCAAAGACGCAATCTCTCACGGTGCGCATCCTCGGCAGAGCCTGTTCCCGAAAAGGCAAACGTCCGGCTCCTTGTCCCACACAGAAGGTGGCAGCCCTGAAAGCTGTTGCTGGTCTTCACCTTCCCCGGGCAGCCTATTCATAGGCACAACAGGTATTCGGATCTGTGCTTGCCCAGAGAAGGAACAGCTCACGGTGCGCATCCTCGGCAGAGCCTGTTCCCGAAAAGGCAAACGTCCGGCTCCTTGTCCCACACGGAAGGTGGCAGCCCTGAAAGCTGTTGCTGGTCTTCACCTTCCCCGGGCAGCCTATTCATAGGCACAACAGGTATTCGGATCTGTGCTTGCCCAGAGAAGGAACAGCTCACGGTGCGCATCCTCGGCAGAGCCTGTTCCCGAAAAGGCAAACGTCCGGCTCCTTGTCCCACACGGAAGGTGGCAGCCCTGAAAGCTGTTGCTGGTCTTCACCTTCCCCGGGCAGCCTACTCACAGGCACAACCGCACTGGGAATCTCTGCTTTCCCAAAGACGCAATCTCTCACGGTGCGCATCCTCGGCAGAGCCTGTTCCCGAAAAGGCAAACGTCCGGCTCCTTGTCCCACACGGAAGGTGGCAGCCCGGAAAGCTGTTGCTGGTCTTCACCTTCCCCGGGCAGCCTAGTCACAGGCACAAAGGGTTTTGGGATCTGTGCTTTCCCAAAGACGCAATCTCTCACGGTGCGCATCCTCGGCAGAGCCTGTTCCCGAAAAGGCAAACGTCCGGCTCCTTGTCCCACACGGAAGGTGGCAGCCCTGAAAGCTGTTGCTGGTCTTCACCTTCCCCGGGCAGCCTAGTCACAGGCACAACCGCACTGGGAATCTCTGCTTTCCCAAAGACGCAATCTCTCACGGTGCGCATCCTCGGCAGAGCCTGTTCCCGAAAAGGCAAACGTCCGGCTCCTTGTCCCACACGGAAGGTGGCAGCCCTGAAAGCTGTTGCTGGTCTTCACCTTCCCCCTGCAGCCTATTCATAGGCACAACAGGTATTCGGATCTGTGCTTGCCCAGAGAAGGAACAGCTCACGGTGCGCATCCTCGGCAGAGCCTGTTCCCGAAAAGGCAAACGTCCGGCTCCTTGTCCCACACGGAAGGTGGCAGCCCTGAAAGCTGTTGCTGGTCTTCACCTTCCCCGGGCAGCCTATTCATAGGCACAACAGGTATTCGGATCTGTGCTTGCCCAGAGAAGGAACAGCTCACGGTGCGCATCCTCGGCAGAGCCTGTTCCCGAAAAGGCAAACGTCCGGCTCCTTGTCCCACACGGAAGGTGGCAGCCCTGAAAGCTGTTGCTGGTCTTCACCTTCCCCGGGCAGCCTGTTCACAGGCACAACAGGTTTTGGGATCTGTGCTTGCCCAGAGAAGGAACATCTCACGGTGCGCATCCTCGGCAGAGCCTGTTCCCGAAAAGGCAAACGTCCGGCTCCTTGTCCCACACGGAAGGTGGCAGCCCTGAAAGCTGTTGCTGGTCTTCACCTTCCCCGGGCAGCCTACTCACAGGCACAACCGCACTGGGAATCTCTGCTTTCCCAAAGACGCAATCTCTCACGGTGCGCATCCTCGGCAGAGCCTGTTCCCGAAAAGGCAAACGTCCGGCTCCTTGTCCCACACGGAAGGTGGCAGCCCTGAAAGCTGTTGCTGGTCTTCACCTTCCCCGGGCAGCCTACTCACAGGCACAAAGGGTTTTGGGATCTCTGCTTTCCCAAAGACGCAATCTCTCACGGTGCGCATCCTCGGCAGAGCCTGTTCCCGAAAAGGCAAACGTCCGGCTCCTTGTCCCACACGGAAGGTGGCAGCCCTGAAAGCTGTTGCTGGTCTTCACCTTCCCCGGGCAGCCTAGTCACAGGCACAACAGGTATTCGGATCTGTGCTTGCCCAGAGAAGGAACAGCTCACGGTGCGCATCCTCGGCAGAGCCTGTTCCCGAAAAGGCAAACGTCCGGCTCCTTGTCCCACACGGAAGGTGGCAGCCCTGAAAGCTGTTGCTGGTCTTCACCTTCCCCGGGCAGCCTACTCACAGGCACAACCGCACTGGGAATCTCTGCTTTCCCAAAGACGCAATCTCTCACGGTGCGCATCCTCGGCAGAGCCTGTTCCCGAAAAGGCAAACGTCCGGCTCCTTGTCCCACACGGAAGGTGGCAGCCCTGAAAGCTGTTGCTGGTCTTCACCTTCCCCGGGCAGCCTAGTCATAGGCACAACCGCACTGGGAATCTCTGCTTTCCCAAAGATGCAATCTCTCACGGTGCGCATCCTCGGCAGAGCCTGTTCCCGAAAAGGCAAACGTCCGGCTCCTTGTCCCACACGGAAGGTGGCAGCCCTGAAAGCTGTTGCTGGTCTTCACCTTCCCCGGGCAGCCTAGTCACAGGCACAACCGCACTGGGAATCTCTGCTTTCCCAAAGACGCAATCTCTCACGGTGCGCATCCTCGGCAGAGCCTGTTCCCGAAAAGGCAAACGTCCGGCTCCTTGTCCCACACGGAAGGTGGCAGCCCTGAAAGCTGTTGCTGGTCTTCACCTTCCCCGGGCAGCCTACTCACAGGCACAACCGCACTGGGAATCTCTGCTTTCCCAAAGACGCAATCTCTCACGGTGCGCATCCTCGGCAGAGCCTGTTCCCGAAAAGGCAAACGTCCGGCTCCTTGTCCCACACGGAAGGTGGCAGCCCTGAAAGCTGTTGCTGGTCTTCACCTTCCCCGGGCAGCCTACTCACAGGCACAAAGGGTTTTGGGATCTGTGCTTTCCCAAAGACGCAATCTCTCACGGTGCGCATCCTCGGCAGAGCCTGTTCCCGAAAAGGCAAACGTCCGGCTCCTTGTCCCACACGGAAGGTGGCAGCCCTGAAAGCTGTTGCTGGTCTTCACCTTCCCCGGGCAGCCTAGTCACAGGCACAACCGCACTGGGAATCTCTGCTTTCCCAAAGACGCAATCTCTCACGGTGCGCATCCTCGGCAGAGCCTGTTCCCGAAAAGGCAAACGTCCGGCTCCTTGTCCCACACGGAAGGTGGCAGCCCGGAAAGCTGTTGCTGGTCTTCACCTTCCCCGGGCAGCCTAGTCACAGGCACAAAGGGTTTTGGGATCTGTGCTTTCCCAAAGACGCAATCTCTCACGGTGCGCATCCTCGGCAGAGCCTGTTCCCGAAAAGGCAAACGTCCGGCTCCTTGTCCCACACGGAAGGTGGCAGCCCTGAAAGCTGTTGCTGGTCTTCACCTTCCCCGGGCAGCCTAGTCACAGGCACAACCGCACTGGGAATCTCTGCTTTCCCAAAGACGCAATCTCTCACGGTGCGCATCCTCGGCAGAGCCTGTTCCCGAAAAGGCAAACGTCCGGCTCCTTGTCCCACACAGAAGGTGGCAGCCCTGAAAGCTGTTGCTGGTCTTCACCTTCCCCGGGCAGCCTATTCATAGGCACAACAGGTATTCGGATCTGTGCTTGCCCAGAGAAGGAACAGCTCACGGTGCGCATCCTCGGCAGAGCCTGTTCCCGAAAAGGCAAACGTCCGGCTCCTTGTCCCACACGGAAGGTGGCAGCCCTGAAAGCTGTTGCTGGTCTTCACCTTCCCCGGGCAGCCTATTCATAGGCACAACAGGTATTCGGATCTGTGCTTGCCCAGAGAAGGAACAGCTCACGGTGCGCATCCTCGGCAGAGCCTGTTCCCGAAAAGGCAAACGTCCGGCTCCTTGTCCCACACGGAAGGTGGCAGCCCTGAAAGCTGTTGCTGGTCTTCACCTTCCCCGGGCAGCCTGTTCACAGGCACAACAGGTTTTGGGATCTGTGCTTGCCCAGAGAAGGAACATCTCACGGTGCGCATCCTCGGCAGAGCCTGTTCCCGAAAAGGCAAACGTCCGGCTCCTTGTCCCACACGGAAGGTGGCAGCCCTGAAAGCTGTTGCTGGTCTTCACCTTCCCCGGGCAGCCTACTCACAGGCACAACCGCACCGGGAATCTCTGCTTTCCCAAAGACGCAATCTCTCACGGTGCGCATCCTCGGCAGAGCCTGTTCCCGAAAAGGCAAACGTCCGGCTCCTTGTCCCACACGGAAGGTGGCAGCCCTGAAAGCTGTTGCTGGTCTTCATCTTCCCCGGGCAGCCTAGTCACAGGCACAAAGGGTTTTGGGATCTGTGCTTTCCCAAAGACGCAATCTCTCACGGTGCGCATCCTCGGCAGAGCCTGTTCCCGAAAAGGCAAACGTCCGGCTCCTTGTCCCACATGGAAGGTGGCAGCCCTGAAAGCTGTTGCTGGTCTTCACCTTCCCCGGGCAGCCTACTCACAGGCACAACCGCACTGGGAATCTCTGCTTTCCCAAAGACGCAATCTCTCACGGTGCGCATCCTCGGCAGAGCCTGTTCCCGAAAAGGCAAACGTCCGGCTCCTTGTCCCACACGGAAGGTGGCAGCCCTGAAAGCTGTTGCTGGTCTTCACCTTCCCCGGGCAGCCTACTCACAGGCACAACCGCACTGGGAATCTCTGCTTTCCCAAAGACGCAATCTCTCACGGTGCGCATCCTCGGCAGAGCCTGTTCCCGAAAAGGCAAACGTCCGGCTCCTTGTCCCACACGGAAGGTGGCAGCCCTGAAAGCTGTTGCTGGTCTTCACCTTCCCCGGGCAGCCTAGTCACAGGCACAAAGGGTTTTGGGATCTGTGCTTTCCCAAAGACGCAATCTCTCACGGTGCGCATCCTCGGCAGAGCCTGTTCCCGAAAAGGCAAACGTCCGGCTCCTTGTCCCACACGGAAGGTGGCAGCCCTGAAAGCTGTTGCTGGTCTTCACCTTCCCCGGGCAGCCTACTCACAGGCACAACCGCACTGGGAATCTCTGCTTTCCCAAAGACGCAATCTCTCACGGTGCGCATCCTCGGCAGAGCCTGTTCCCGAAAAGGCAAACGTCCGGCTCCTTGTCCCACACGGAAGGTGGCAGCCCTGAAAGCTGTTGCTGGTCTTCACCTTCCCCGGGCAGCCTGTTCACAGGCACAACAGGTATTCGGATCTGTGCTTGCCCAGAGAAGGAACAGCTCACGGTGCGCATCCTCGGCAGAGCCTGTTCCCGAAAAGGCAAACGTCTGGCTCCTTGTCCCACACGGAAGGTGGCAGCCCTGAAAGCTGTTGCTGGTCTTCACCTTCCCCGGGCAGCCTAGTCACAGGCACAAAGGGTTTTGGGAGCTTTGCTTTCCCAAAGACGCAATCTCTCACGGTGCGCATCCTCGGCAGAGCCTGTTCCCGAAAAGGCAAACGTCCGGCTCCTTGTCCCACACGGAAGGTGGCAGCCCTGAAAGCTGTTGCTGGTCTTCACCTTCCCCGGGCAGCCTACTCACAGGCACAACCGCACTGGGAATCTCTGCTTTCCCAAAGACGCAATCTCTCACGGTGCGCATCCTCGGCAGAGCCTGTTCCCGAAAAGGCAAACGTCCGGCTCCTTGTCCCACACGGAAGGTGGCAGCCCTGAAAGCTGTTGCTGGTCTTCACCTTCCCCGGGCAGCCTAGTCACAGGCACAAAGGGTTTTGGGATCTGTGCTTTCCCAAAGACGCAATCTCTCACGGTGCGCATCCTCGGCAGAGCCTGTTCCCGAAAAGGCAAACGTCCGGCTCCTTGTCCCACACGGAAGGTGGCAGCCCTGAAAGCTGTTGCTGGTCTTCACCTTCCCCGGGCAGCCTAGTCACAGGCACAACCGCACTGGGAATCTCTGCTTTCCCAAAGACGCAATCTCTCACGGTGCGCATCCTCGGCAGAGCCTGTTCCCGAAAAGGCAAACGTCCGGCTCCTTGTCCCACACGGAAGGTTGCAGCCCTGAAAGCTGTTGCTGGTCTTCACCTTCCCCGTGCAGCCTATTCACAGGCACAGCCGCGCTGGGAATCTCTGCTTTCCCACAGATGCAATCACTCACGGTGCGCATCCTCGGCAGAGCCTGTTCCCGAAAAGGCAAACGTCCGGCTCCTTGTCCCACACGGAAGGTGGCAGCCCTGAAAGCTGTTGCTGGTCTTCACCTTCCCCGGGCAGCCTACTCACAGGCACAACCGCACTGGGAATCTCTGCTTTCCCAAAGACGCAATCTCTCACGGTGCGCATCCTCGGCAGAGCCTGTTCCCGAAAAGGCAAACGTCCGGCTCCTTGTCCCACACGGCAGGTGGCAGCCCTGAAAGCTGTTGCTGGTCTTCACCTTCCCCGGGCAGCCTGTTCATAGGCACAACAGGTTTTGGGATCTGTGCTTGCCCAGAGAAGGAACAGCTCACGGTGCGCATCCTCGGCAGAGCCTGTTCCCGAAAAGGCAAACGTCCGGCTCCTTGTCCCACACGGAAGGTGGCAGCCCTGAAAGCTGTTGCTGGTCTTCACCTTCCCCGGGCAGCCTATTCATAGGCACAACTGGTATTCGGATCTGTGCTTGCCCAGAGAAGGAACAGCTCACGGTGCGCATCCTCGGCAGAGCCTGTTCCCGAAAAGGCAAACGTCCGGCTCCTTGTCCCACACGGAAGGTGGCAGCCCTGAAAGCTGTTGCTGGTCTTCACCTTCCCCGGGCAGCCTGTTCATAGGCACAACAGGTTTTGGGATCTGTGCTTGCCCAGAGAAGGAACAGCTCACGGTGCGCATCCTCGGCAGAGCCTGTTCCCGAAAAGGCAAACGTCCGGCTCCTTGTCCCACACGGAAGGTGGCAGCCCTGAAAGCTGTTGCTGGTCTTCACCTTCCCCGGGCAGCCTGTTCACAGGCACAAAGGGTTTGGGGATCTGTGCTTGCCCAGAGAAGGAACAGCTCACGGTGCGCATCCTCGGCAGAGCCTGTTCCCGAAAAGGCAAACGTCCGGCTCCTTGTCCCACACGGAAGGTGGCAGCCCTGAAAGCTGTTGCTGGTCTTCACCTTCCCCGGGCAGCCTAGTCACAGGCACAACCGCACTGGGAATCTCTGCTTTCCCAAAGACGCAATCTCTCACGGTGCGCATCCTCGGCAGAGCCTGTTCCCGAAAAGGCAAACGTCCGGCTCCTTGTCCCACACGGAAGGTGGCAGCCCTGAAAGCTGTTGCTGGTCTTCACCTTCCCCGGGCAGCCTAGTCACAGGCACAACAGGTATTCGGATCTGTGCTTGCCCAGAGAAGGAACAGCTCATGGTGCGCATCCTCGGCAGAGCCTGTTCCCGAAAAGGCAAACGTCCGGCTCCTTGTCCCACACGGCAGGTGGCAGCCCTGAAAGCTGTTGCTGGTCTTCACCTTCCCCGGGCAGCCTAGTCACAGGCACAACCGCACTGGGAATCTCTGCTTTCCCAAAGATGCAATCTCTCACGGTGCGCATCCTCGGCAGAGCCTGTTCCCGAAAAGGCAAACGTCCGGCTCCTTGTCCCACACGGAAGGTGGCAGCCCTGAAAGCTGTTGCTGGTCTTCACCTTCCCCGGGCAGCCTGTTCACAGGCACAACAGGTATTCGCATCTGTGCTTGCCCAGAGAAGGAACAGCTCATGGTGCGCATCCTCGGCAGAGCCTGTTCCCGAAAAGGCAAACGTCCGGCTCCTTGTCCCACACGGAAGGTGGCAGCCCTGAAAGCTGTTGCTGGTCTTCACCTTCCCCGGGCAGCCTACTCACAGGCACAACCGCACTGGGAATCTCTGCTTTCCCAAAGACGCAATCTCTCACGGTGCGCATCCTCGGCAGAGCCTGTTCCCGAAAAGGCAAACGTCCGGCTCCTTGTCCCACACGGAAGGTGGCAGCCCTGAAAGCTGTTGCTGGTCTTCACCTTCCCCGGGCAGCCTAGTCATAGGCACAACCGCACTGGGAATCTCTGCTTTCCCAAAGATGCAATCTCTCACGGTGCGCATCCTCGGCAGAGCCTGTTCCCGAAAAGGCAAACGTCCGGCTCCTTGTCCCACACGGAAGGTGGCAGCCCTGAAAGCTGTTGCTGGTCTTCACCTTCCCCGGGCAGCCTAGTCACAGGCACAACCGCACTGGGAATCTCTGCTTTCCCAAAGACGCAATCTCTCACGGTGCGCATCCTCGGCAGAGCCTGTTCCCGAAAAGGCAAACGTCCGGCTCCTTGTCCCACACGGAAGGTGGCAGCCCTGAAAGCTGTTGCTGGTCTTCACCTTCCCCGGGCAGCCTACTCACAGGCACAACCGCACTGGGAATCTCTGCTTTCCCAAAGACGCAATCTCTCACGGTGCGCATCCTCGGCAGAGCCTGTTCCCGAAAAGGCAAACGTCCGGCTCCTTGTCCCACACGGAAGGTGGCAGCCCTGAAAGCTGTTGCTGGTCTTCACCTTCCCCGGGCAGCCTAGTCACAGGCACAAAGGGTTTTGGGATCTGTGCTTTCCCAAAGACGCAATCTCTCACGGTGCGCATCCTCGGCAGAGCCTGTTCCCGAAAAGGCAAACGTCCGGCTCCTTGTCCCACACGGAAGGTGGCAGCCCTGAAAGCTGTTGCTGGTCTTCACCTTCCCCGGGCAGCCTAGTCACAGGCACAACCGCACTGGGAATCTCTGCTTTCCCAAAGACGCAATCTCTCACGGTGCGCATCCTCGGCAGAGCCTGTTCCCGAAAAGGCAAACGTCCGGCTCCTTGTCCCACACGGAAGGTGGCAGCCCGGAAAGCTGTTGCTGGTCTTCACCTTCCCCGGGCAGCCTAGTCACAGGCACAAAGGGTTTTGGGATCTGTGCTTTCCCAAAGACGCAATCTCTCACGGTGCGCATCCTCGGCAGAGCCTGTTCCCGAAAAGGCAAACGTCCGGCTCCTTGTCCCACACGGAAGGTGGCAGCCCTGAAAGCTGTTGCTGGTCTTCACCTTCCCCGGGCAGCCTAGTCACAGGCACAACCGCACTGGGAATCTCTGCTTTCCCAAAGACGCAATCTCTCACGGTGCGCATCCTCGGCAGAGCCTGTTCCCGAAAAGGCAAACGTCCGGCTCCTTGTCCCACACAGAAGGTGGCAGCCCTGAAAGCTGTTGCTGGTCTTCACCTTCCCCGGGCAGCCTATTCATAGGCACAACAGGTATTCGGATCTGTGCTTGCCCAGAGAAGGAACAGCTCACGGTGCGCATCCTCGGCAGAGCCTGTTCCCGAAAAGGCAAACGTCCGGCTCCTTGTCCCACACGGAAGGTGGCAGCCCTGAAAGCTGTTGCTGGTCTTCACCTTCCCCGGGCAGCCTATTCATAGGCACAACAGGTATTCGGATCTGTGCTTGCCCAGAGAAGGAACAGCTCACGGTGCGCATCCTCGGCAGAGCCTGTTCCCGAAAAGGCAAACGTCCGGCTCCTTGTCCCACACGGAAGGTGGCAGCCCGGAAAGCTGTTGCTGGTCTTCACCTTCCCCGGGCAGCCTACTCACAGGCACAACCGCACTGGGAATCTCTGCTTTCCCAAAGACGCAATCTCTCACGGTGCGCATCCTCGGCAGAGCCTGTTCCCGAAAAGGCAAACGTCCGGCTCCTTGTCCCACACGGAAGGTGGCAGCCCGGAAAGCTGTTGCTGGTCTTCACCTTCCCCGGGCAGCCTAGTCACAGGCACAAAGGGTTTTGGGATCTGTGCTTTCCCAAAGACGCAATCTCTCACGGTGCGCATCCTCGGCAGAGCCTGTTCCCGAAAAGGCAAACGTCCGGCTCCTTGTCCCACACGGAAGGTGGCAGCCCTGAAAGCTGTTGCTGGTCTTCACCTTCCCCGGGCAGCCTAGTCACAGGCACAACCGCACTGGGAATCTCTGCTTTCCCAAAGACGCAATCTCTCACGGTGCGCATCCTCGGCAGAGCCTGTTCCCGAAAAGGCAAACGTCCGGCTCCTTGTCCCACACGGAAGGTGGCAGCCCTGAAAGCTGTTGCTGGTCTTCACCTTCCCCCTGCAGCCTATTCATAGGCACAACAGGTATTCGGATCTGTGCTTGCCCAGAGAAGGAACAGCTCACGGTGCGCATCCTCGGCAGAGCCTGTTCCCGAAAAGGCAAACGTCCGGCTCCTTGTCCCACACGGAAGGTGGCAGCCCTGAAAGCTGTTGCTGGTCTTCACCTTCCCCGGGCAGCCTATTCATAGGCACAACAGGTATTCGGATCTGTGCTTGCCCAGAGAAGGAACAGCTCACGGTGCGCATCCTCGGCAGAGCCTGTTCCCGAAAAGGCAAACGTCCGGCTCCTTGTCCCACACGGAAGGTGGCAGCCCTGAAAGCTGTTGCTGGTCTTCACCTTCCCCGGGCAGCCTGTTCACAGGCACAACAGGTTTTGGGATCTGTGCTTGCCCAGAGAAGGAACATCTCACGGTGCGCATCCTCGGCAGAGCCTGTTCCCGAAAAGGCAAACGTCCGGCTCCTTGTCCCACACGGAAGGTGGCAGCCCTGAAAGCTGTTGCTGGTCTTCACCTTCCCCGGGCAGCCTACTCACAGGCACAACCGCACTGGGAATCTCTGCTTTCCCAAAGACGCAATCTCTCACGGTGCGCATCCTCGGCAGAGCCTGTTCCCGAAAAGGCAAACGTCCGGCTCCTTGTCCCACACGGAAGGTGGCAGCCCTGAAAGCTGTTGCTGGTCTTCACCTTCCCCGGGCAGCCTACTCACAGGCACAAAGGGTTTTGGGATCTGTGCTTTCCCAAAGACGCAATCTCTCACGGTGCGCATCCTCGGCAGAGCCTGTTCCCGAAAAGGCAAACGTCCGGCTCCTTGTCCCACACGGAAGGTGGCAGCCCTGAAAGCTGTTGCTGGTCTTCACCTTCCCCGGGCAGCCTAGTCACAGGCACAACAGGTATTCGGATCTGTGCTTGCCCAGAGAAGGAACAGCTCACGGTGCGCATCCTCGGCAGAGCCTGTTCCCGAAAAGGCAAACGTCCGGCTCCTTGTCCCACACGGAAGGTGGCAGCCCTGAAAGCTGTTGCTGGTCTTCACCTTCCCCGGGCAGCCTACTCACAGGCACAACCGCACTGGGAATCTCTGCTTTCCCAAAGACGCAATCTCTCACGGTGCGCATCCTCGGCAGAGCCTGTTCCCGAAAAGGCAAACGTCCGGCTCCTTGTCCCACACGGAAGGTGGCAGCCCTGAAAGCTGTTGCTGGTCTTCACCTTCCCCGGGCAGCCTAGTCATAGGCACAACCGCACTGGGAATCTCTGCTTTCCCAAAGATGCAATCTCTCACGGTGCGCATCCTCGGCAGAGCCTGTTCCCGAAAAGGCAAACGTCCGGCTCCTTGTCCCACACGGAAGGTGGCAGCCCTGAAAGCTGTTGCTGGTCTTCACCTTCCCCGGGCAGCCTAGTCACAGGCACAACCGCACTGGGAATCTCTGCTTTCCCAAAGACGCAATCTCTCACGGTGCGCATCCTCGGCAGAGCCTGTTCCCGAAAAGGCAAACGTCCGGCTCCTTGTCCCACACGGAAGGTGGCAGCCCTGAAAGCTGTTGCTGGTCTTCACCTTCCCCGGGCAGCCTACTCACAGGCACAACCGCACTGGGAATCTCTGCTTTCCCAAAGACGCAATCTCTCACGGTGCGCATCCTCGGCAGAGCCTGTTCCCGAAAAGGCAAACGTCCGGCTCCTTGTCCCACACGGAAGGTGGCAGCCCTGAAAGCTGTTGCTGGTCTTCACCTTCCCCGGGCAGCCTAGTCACAGGCACAAAGGGTTTTGGGATCTGTGCTTTCCCAAAGACGCAATCTCTCACGGTGCGCATCCTCGGCAGAGCCTGTTCCCGAAAAGGCAAACGTCCGGCTCCTTGTCCCACACGGAAGGTGGCAGCCCTGAAAGCTGTTGCTGGTCTTCACCTTCCCCGGGCAGCCTAGTCACAGGCACAACCGCACTGGGAATCTCTGCTTTCCCAAAGACGCAATCTCTCACGGTGCGCATCCTCGGCAGAGCCTGTTCCCGAAAAGGCAAACGTCCGGCTCCTTGTCCCACACGGAAGGTGGCAGCCCGGAAAGCTGTTGCTGGTCTTCACCTTCCCCGGGCAGCCTAGTCACAGGCACAAAGGGTTTTGGGATCTGTGCTTTCCCAAAGACGCAATCTCTCACGGTGCGCATCCTCGGCAGAGCCTGTTCCCGAAAAGGCAAACGTCCGGCTCCTTGTCCCACACGGAAGGTGGCAGCCCTGAAAGCTGTTGCTGGTCTTCACCTTCCCCGGGCAGCCTAGTCACAGGCACAACCGCACTGGGAATCTCTGCTTTCCCAAAGACGCAATCTCTCACGGTGCGCATCCTCGGCAGAGCCTGTTCCCGAAAAGGCAAACGTCCGGCTCCTTGTCCCACACAGAAGGTGGCAGCCCTGAAAGCTGTTGCTGGTCTTCACCTTCCCCGGGCAGCCTATTCATAGGCACAACAGGTATTCGGATCTGTGCTTGCCCAGAGAAGGAACAGCTCACGGTGCGCATCCTCGGCAGAGCCTGTTCCCGAAAAGGCAAACGTCCGGCTCCTTGTCCCACACGGAAGGTGGCAGCCCTGAAAGCTGTTGCTGGTCTTCACCTTCCCCGGGCAGCCTATTCATAGGCACAACAGGTATTCGGATCTGTGCTTGCCCAGAGAAGGAACAGCTCACGGTGCGCATCCTCGGCAGAGCCTGTTCCCGAAAAGGCAAACGTCCGGCTCCTTGTCCCACACGGAAGGTGGCAGCCCGGAAAGCTGTTGCTGGTCTTCACCTTCCCCGGGCAGCCTACTCACAGGCACAACCGCACTGGGAATCTCTGCTTTCCCAAAGACGCAATCTCTCACGGTGCGCATCCTCGGCAGAGCCTGTTCCCGAAAAGGCAAACGTCCGGCTCCTTGTCCCACACGGAAGGTGGCAGCCCGGAAAGCTGTTGCTGGTCTTCACCTTCCCCGGGCAGCCTAGTCACAGGCACAAAGGGTTTTGGGATCTGTGCTTTCCCAAAGACGCAATCTCTCACGGTGCGCATCCTCGGCAGAGCCTGTTCCCGAAAAGGCAAACGTCCGGCTCCTTGTCCCACACGGAAGGTGGCAGCCCTGAAAGCTGTTGCTGGTCTTCACCTTCCCCGGGCAGCCTAGTCACAGGCACAACCGCACTGGGAATCTCTGCTTTCCCAAAGACGCAATCTCTCACGGTGCGCATCCTCGGCAGAGCCTGTTCCCGAAAAGGCAAACGTCCGGCTCCTTGTCCCACACGGAAGGTGGCAGCCCTGAAAGCTGTTGCTGGTCTTCACCTTCCCCCTGCAGCCTATTCATAGGCACAACAGGTATTCGGATCTGTGCTTGCCCAGAGAAGGAACAGCTCACGGTGCGCATCCTCGGCAGAGCCTGTTCCCGAAAAGGCAAACGTCCGGCTCCTTGTCCCACACGGAAGGTGGCAGCCCTGAAAGCTGTTGCTGGTCTTCACCTTCCCCGGGCAGCCTATTCATAGGCACAACAGGTATTCGGATCTGTGCTTGCCCAGAGAAGGAACAGCTCACGGTGCGCATCCTCGGCAGAGCCTGTTCCCGAAAAGGCAAACGTCCGGCTCCTTGTCCCACACGGAAGGTGGCAGCCCTGAAAGCTGTTGCTGGTCTTCACCTTCCCCGGGCAGCCTGTTCACAGGCACAACAGGTTTTGGGATCTGTGCTTGCCCAGAGAAGGAACATCTCACGGTGCGCATCCTCGGCAGAGCCTGTTCCCGAAAAGGCAAACGTCCGGCTCCTTGTCCCACACGGAAGGTGGCAGCCCTGAAAGCTGTTGCTGGTCTTCACCTTCCCCGGGCAGCCTACTCACAGGCACAACCGCACTGGGAATCTCTGCTTTCCCAAAGACGCAATCTCTCACGGTGCGCATCCTCGGCAGAGCCTGTTCCCGAAAAGGCAAACGTCCGGCTCCTTGTCCCACACGGAAGGTGGCAGCCCTGAAAGCTGTTGCTGGTCTTCACCTTCCCCGGGCAGCCTACTCACAGGCACAAAGGGTTTTGGGATCTCTGCTTTCCCAAAGACGCAATCTCTCACGGTGCGCATCCTCGGCAGAGCCTGTTCCCGAAAAGGCAAACGTCCGGCTCCTTGTCCCACACGGAAGGTGGCAGCCCTGAAAGCTGTTGCTGGTCTTCACCTTCCCCGGGCAGCCTAGTCACAGGCACAACAGGTATTCGGATCTGTGCTTGCCCAGAGAAGGAACAGCTCACGGTGCGCATCCTCGGCAGAGCCTGTTCCCGAAAAGGCAAACGTCCGGCTCCTTGTCCCACACGGAAGGTGGCAGCCCTGAAAGCTGTTGCTGGTCTTCACCTTCCCCGGGCAGCCTAGTCACAGGCACAACCGCACTGGGAATCTCTGCTTTCCCAAAGACGCAATCTCTCACGCTGCGCATCCTCGGCAGAGCCTGTTCCCGAAAAGGCAAACGTCCGGCTCCTTGTCCCACACGGAAGGTGGCAGCCCGGAAAGCTGTTGCTGGTCTTCACCTTCCCCGGGCAGCCTAGTCACAGGCACAAAGGGTTTTGGGATCTGTGCTTTCCCAAAGACGCAATCTCTCACGGTGCGCATCCTCGGCAGAGCCTGTTCCCGAAAAGGCAAACGTCCGCCTCCTTGTCCCACACGGAAGGTGGCAGCCCTGAAAGCTGTTGCTGGTCTTCACCTTCCCCGGGCAGCCTACTCACAGGCACAACAGATATTGGGACCTCTGCTTTCCCAAAGATGCAATCATTCACGGTGCTAAACCTCAGCAGAGCCTGTTCCCGAAAAGGCAAACGTCCGGCTCCTTGTCCCACACGGAAGGTGGCAGCCCTGAAAGCTGTTGCTGGTCTTCACCTTCCCCGGGCAGCCTACTCACAGGCACAACCGCACTGGGAATCTCTGCTTTCCCAAAGACGCAATCTCTCACGGTGCGCATCCTCGGCAGAGCCTGTTCCCGAAAAGGCAAACGTCCGGCTCCTTGTCCCACACGGAAGGTGGCAGCCCTGAAAGCTGTTGCTGGTCTTCACCTTCCCCGGGCAGCCTACTCACAGGCACAACAGGTATTCGGATCTGTGCTTGCCCAGAGAAGGAACAGCTCATGGTGCGCATCCTCGGCAGAGCCTGTTCCCGAAAAGGCAAACGTCCGGCTCCTTGTCCCACACGGAAGGTGGCAGCCCTGAAAGCTGTTGCTGGTCTTCACCTTCCCCGGGCAGCCTAGTCACAGGCACAAAGGGTTTTGGGATCTGTGCTTTCCCAAAGACGCAATCTCTCACGGTGCGCATCCTCGGCAGAGCCTGTTCCCGAAAAGGCAAACGTCCGGCTCCTTGTCCCACACGGAAGGTGGCAGCCCTGAAAGCTGTTGCTGGTCTTCACCTTCCCCGGGCAGCCTAGTCACAGGCACAACCGCACTGGGAATCTCTGCTTTCCCAAAGACGCAATCTCTCACGGTGCGCATCCTCGGCAGAGCCTGTTCCCGAAAAGGCAAACGTCCGGCTCCTTGTCCCACACGGAAGGTGGCAGCCCTGAAAGCTGTTGCTGGTCTTCACCTTCCCCGGGCAGCCTAGTCATAGGCACAACAGCTTTTGGGATCTGTGCTTGCCCAAAGACGCAATCTCTCACGGTGCGCATCCTCGGCAGAGCCTGTTCCCGAAAAGGCAAACGTCCGGCTCCTTGTCCCACACGGAAGGTGGCAGCCCTGAAAGCTGTTGCTGGTCTTCACCTTCCCCGGGCAGCCTACTCACAGGCACAACCGCACTGGGAATCTCTGCTTTCCCAAAGACGCAATCTCTCACGGTGCGCATCCGCGGCAGAGCCTGTTCCCGAAAAGGCAAACGTCCGGCTCCTTGTCCCACACGGAAGGTGGCAGCCCTGAAAGCTGTTGCTGGTCTTCACCTTCCCCGTGCAGCCTATTCACAGGCACAGCCGCGCTGGGAATCTCTGCTTTCCCACAGATGCAATCACTCACGGTGCGCATCCTCGGCAGAGCCTGTTCCCGAAAAGGCAAACGTCCGGCTCCTTGTCCCACACGGAAGGTGGCAGCCCGGAAAGCTGTTGCTGGTCTTCACGTTCCCCGGGCAGCCTACTCACAGGCACAACCGCACTGGGAATCTCTGCTTTCCCAAAGACGCAATCTCTCACGGTGCGCATCCTCGGCAGAGCCTGTTCCCGAAAAGGCAAACGTCCGGCTCCTTGTCCCACACGGAAGGTGGCAGCCCTGAAAGCTGTTGCTGGTCTTCACCTTCCCCGGGCAGCCTATTCATAGGCACAACAGGTATTCGGATCTGTGCTTGCCCAGAGAAGGAACAGCTCACGGTGCGCATCCTCGGCAGAGCCTGTTCCCGAAAAGGCAAACGTCCGGCTCCTTGTCCCACACGGAAGGTGGCAGCCCTGAAAGCTGTTGCTGGTCTTCACCTTCCCCGGGCAGCCTGTTCACAGGCACAACAGGTATTCGGATCTGTGCTTGCCCAGAGAAGGAACAGCTCATGGTGCGCATCCTCGGCAGAGCCTGTTCCCGAAAAGGCAAACGTCCGGCTCCTTGTCCCACACGGAAGGTGGCAGCCCTGAAAGCTGTTGCTGGTCTTCACCTTCCCCGGGCAGCCTACTCACAGGCACAACCGCACCGGGAATCTCTGCTTTCCCAAAGACGCAATCTCTCACGGTGCGCATCCTCGGCAGAGCCTGTTCCCGAAAAGGCAAACGTCCGGCTCCTTGTCCCACACGGAAGGTGGCAGCCCTGAAAGCTGTTGCTGGTCTTCACCTTCCCCGGGCAGCCTAGTCACAGGCACAAAGGGTTTTGGGATCTGTGCTTTCCCAAAGACGCAATCTCTCACGGTGCGCATCCTCGGCAGAGCCTGTTCCCGAAAAGGCAAACGTCCGGCTCCTTGTCCCACACGGAAGGTGGCAGCCCTGAAAGCTGTTGCTGGTCTTCACCTTCCCCGGGCAGCCTAGTCACAGGCACAACCGCACTGGGAATCTCTGCTTTCCCAAAGACGCAATCTCTCACGGTGCGCATCCTCGGCAGAGCCTGTTCCCGAAAAGGCAAACGTCCGGCTCCTTGTCCCACACGGAAGGTGGCAGCCCTGAAAGCTGTTGCTGGTCTTCACCTTCCCCGGGCAGCCTACTCACAGGCACAACCGCACTGGGAATCTCTGCTTTCCCAAAGACGCAATCTCTCACGGTGCGCATCCTCGGCAGAGCCTGTTCCCGAAAAGGCAAACGTCCGGCTCCTTGTCCCACACAAAGGTGGCAGCCCTGAAAGCTGTTGCTGGTCTTCACCTTCCCCGGGCAGCCTAGTCACAGGCACAAAGGGTTTTGGGATCTGTGCTTTCCCAAAGACGCAATCTCTCACGGTGCGCATCCTCGGCAGAGCCTGTTCCCGAAAAGGCAAACGTCCGGCTCCTTGTCCCACACGGAAGGTGGCAGCCCTGAAAGCTGTTGCTGGTCTTCACCTTCCCCGGGCAGCCTACTCACAGGCACAACCGCACTGGGAATCTCTGCTTTCCCAAAGACGCAATCTCTCACGGTGCGCATCCTCGGCAGAGCCTGTTCCCGAAAAGGCAAACGTCCGGCTCCTTGTCCCACACGGAAGGTGGCAGCCCTGAAAGCTGTTGCTGGTCTTCACCTTCCCCGGGCAGCCTACTCACAGGCACAACCGCACTGGGAATCTCTGCTTTCCCAAAGACGCAATCTGTCACGGTGCGCATCCTCGGCAGAGCCTGTTCCCGAAAAGGCAAACGTCCGGCTCCTTGTCCCACACGGAAGGTGGCAGCCCTGAAAGCTGTTGCTGGTCTTCACCTTCCCCGGGCAGCCTAGTCACAGGCACAAAGGGTTTTGGGATCTGTGCTTTCCCAAAGACGCAATCTCTCACGGTGCGCATCCTCGGCAGAGCCTGTTCCCGAAAAGGCAAACGTCCGGCTCCTTGTCCCACACGGAAGGTGGCAGCCCTGAAAGCTGTTGCTGGTCTTCACCTTCCCCGGGCAGCCTACTCACAGGCACAACCGCACTGGGAATCTCTGCTTTCCCAAAGACGCAATCTCTCACGGTGCGCATCCTCGGCAGAGCCTGTTCCCGAAAAGGCAAACGTCCGGCTCCTTGTCCCACACGGAAGGTGGCAGCCCTGAAAGCTGTTGCTGGTCTTCACCTTCCCCGGGAAGCCTAGTCACAGGCACAACCGCACTGGGAATCTCTGCTTTCCCACAGATGCAATCACTCACGGTGCGCATCCTCGGCAGAGCCTGTTCCCGAAAAGGCAAACGTCCGGCTCCTTGTCCCACACGGAAGGTGGCAGCCCTGAAAGCTGTTGCTGGTCTTCACCTTCCCCGGGCAGCCTACTCACAGGCACAACCGCACTGGGAATCTCTGCTTTCCCAAAGACGCAATCTCTCACGGTGCGCATCCTCGGCAGAGCCTGTTCCCGAAAAGGCAAACGTCCGGCTCCTTGTCCCACACGGAAGGTGGCAGCCCTGAAAGCTGTTGCTGGTCTTCACCTTCCCCGGGCAGCCTAGTCACAGGCACAAAGGGTTTTGGGATCTCTGCTTTCCCAAAGACGCAATCTCTCACGGTGCGCATCCTCGGCAGAGCCTGTTCCCGAAAAGGCAAACGTCCGGCTCCTTGTCCCACACGGAAGGTGGCAGCCCTGAAAGCTGTTGCTGGTCTTCACCTTCCCCGGGCAGCCTAGTCACAGGCACAACAGGTATTCGGATCTGTGCTTGCCCAGAGAAGGAACAGCTCATGGTGCGCATCCTCGGCAGAGCCTGTTCCCGAAAAGGCAAACGTCCGGCTCCTTGTCCCACACGGAAGGTGGCAGCCCTGAAAGCTGTTGCTGGTCTTCACCTTCCCCGGGCAGCCTAGTCACAGGCACAACCGCACTGGGAATCTCTGCTTTCCCAAAGACGCAATCTCTCACGCTGCGCATCCTCGGCAGAGCCTGTTCCCGAAAAGGCAAACGTCCGGCTCCTTGTCCCACACGGAAGGTGGCAGCCCGGAAAGCTGTTGCTGGTCTTCACCTTCCCCGGGCAGCCTAGTCACAGGCACAAAGGGTTTTGGGATCTGTGCTTTCCCAAAGACGCAATCTCTCACGGTGCGCATCCTCGGCAGAGCCTGTTCCCGAAAAGGCAAACGTCCGGCTCCTTGTCCCACACGGAAGGTGGCAGCCCTGAAAGCTGTTGCTGGTCTTCACCTTCCCCGGGCAGCCTAGTCACAGGCACAACCGCACTGGGAATCTCTGCTTTCCCAAAGACGCAATCTCTCACGGTGCGCATCCTCGGCAGAGCCTGTTCCCGAAAAGGCAAACGTCCGGCTCCTTGTCCCACACGGAAGGTGGCAGCCCTGAAAGCTGTTGCTGGTCTTCACCTTCCCCGGGCAGCCTACTCACAGGCACAACAGGTATTCGGATCTGTGCTTGCCCAGAGAAGGAACAGCTCATGGTGCGCATCCTCGGCAGAGCCTGTTCCCGAAAAGGCAAACGTCCGGCTCCTTGTCCCACACGGAAGGTGGCAGCCCTGAAAGCTGTTGCTGGTCTTCACCTTCCCCGGGCAGCCTACTCACAGGCACAAAGGGTTTTGGGATCTGTGCTTTCCCAAAGACGCAATCTCTCACGGTGCGCATCCTCGGCAGAGCCTGTTCCCGAAAAGGCAAACGTCCGGCTCCTTGTCCCACACGGAAGGTGGCAGCCCTGAAAGCTGTTGCTGGTCTTCACCTTCCCCGGGCAGCCTAGTCACAGGCACAACCGCACTGGGAATCTCTGCTTTCCCAAAGACGCAATCTCTCACGGTGCGCATCCTCGGCAGAGCCTGTTCCCGAAAAGGCAAACGTCCGGCTCCTTGTCCCACACGGAAGGTGGCAGCCCTGAAAGCTGTTGCTGGTCTTCACCTTCCCCGGGCAGCCTGTTCACAGGCACAACAGGTATTCGGATCTGTGCTTGCCCAGAGAAGGAACAGCTCACGGTGCGCATCCTCGGCAGAGCCTGTTCCCGAAAAGGCAAACGTCCGGCTCCTTGTCCCACACGGAAGGTGGCAGCCCTGAAAGCTGTTGCTGGTCTTCACCTTCCCCGGGCAGCCTAGTCACAGGCACAAAGGGTTTTGGGATCTGTGCTTTCCCAAAGACGCAATCTCTCACGGTGCGCATCCTCGGCAGAGCCTGTTCCCGAAAAGGCAAACGTCCGGCTCCTTGTCCCACACGGAAGGTGGCAGCCCTGAAAGCTGTTGCTGGTCTTCACCTTCCCCGGGCAGCCTACTCACAGGCACAACCGCACTGGGAATCTCTGCTTTCCCAAAGACGCAATCTCTCACGGTGCGCATCCTCGGCAGAGCCTGTTCCCGAAAAGGCAAACGTCCGGCTCCTTGTCCCACACGGAAGGTGGCAGCCCTGAAAGCTGTTGCTGGTCTTCACCTTCCCCGTGCAGCCTATTCACAGGCACAGCCGCGCTGGGAATCTCTGCTTTCCCACAGATGCAATCACTCACGGTGCGCATCCTCGGCAGAGCCTGTTCCCGAAAAGGCAAACGTCCGGCTCCTTGTCCCACACGGAAGGTGGCAGCCCGGAAAGCTGTTGCTGGTCTTCACGTTCCCCGGGCAGCCTACTCACAGGCACAACCGCACTGGGAATCTCTGCTTTCCCAAAGACGCAATCTCTCACGGTGCGCATCCTCGGCAGAGCCTGTTCCCGAAAAGGCAAACGTCCGGCTCCTTGTCCCACACGGAAGGTGGCAGCCCTGAAAGCTGTTGCTGGTCTTCACCTTCCCCGGGCAGCCTATTCATAGGCACAACAGGTATTCGGATCTGTGCTTGCCCAGAGAAGGAACAGCTCACGGTGCGCATCCTCGGCAGAGCCTGTTCCCGAAAAGGCAAACGTCCGGCTCCTTGTCCCACACGGAAGGTGGCAGCCCTGAAAGCTGTTGCTGGTCTTCACCTTCCCCGGGCAGCCTGTTCACAGGCACAACAGGTATTCGGATCTGTGCTTGCCCAGAGAAGGAACAGCTCATGGTGCGCATCCTCGGCAGAGCCTGTTCCCGAAAAGGCAAACATCCGGCTCCTTGTCCCACACGGAAGGTGGCAGCCCTGAAAGCTGTTGCTGGTCTTCACCTTCCCCGGGCAGCCTACTCACAGGCACAACCGCACCGGGAATCTCTGCTTTCCCAAAGACGCAATCTCTCACGGTGCGCATCCTCGGCAGAGCCTGTTCCCGAAAAGGCAAACGTCCGGCTCCTTGTCCCACACGGAAGGTGGCAGCCCTGAAAGCTGTTGCTGGTCTTCACCTTCCCCGGGCAGCCTAGTCACAGGCACAAAGGGTTTTGGGATCTGTGCTTTCCCAAAGACGCAATCTCTCACGGTGCGCATCCTCGGCAGAGCCTGTTCCCGAAAAGGCAAACGTCCGGCTCCTTGTCCCACACGGAAGGTGGCAGCCCTGAAAGCTGTTGCTGGTCTTCACCTTCCCCGGGCAGCCTACTCACAGGCACAACCGCACTGGGAATCTCTGCTTTCCCAAAGACGCAATCTCTCACGGTGCGCATCCTCGGCAGAGCCTGTTCCCGAAAAGGCAAACGTCCGGCTCCTTGTCCCACACGGAAGGTGGCAGCCCTGAAAGCTGTTGCTGGTCTTCACCTTCCCCGGGCAGCCTACTCACAGGCACAACCGCACTGGGAATCTCTGCTTTCCCAAAGACGCAATCTCTCACGGTGCGCATCCTCGGCAGAGCCTGTTCCCGAAAAGGCAAACGTCCGGCTCCTTGTCCCACACAAAGGTGGCAGCCCTGAAAGCTGTTGCTGGTCTTCACCTTCCCCGGGCAGCCTACTCACAGGCACAAAGGGTTTTGGGATCTGTGCTTTCCCAAAGACGCAATCTCTCACGGTGCGCATCCTCGGCAGAGCCTGTTCCCGAAAAGGCAAACGTCCGGCTCCTTGTCCCACACGGAAGGTGGCAGCCCTGAAAGCTGTTGCTGGTCTTCACCTTCCCCGGGCAGCCTACTCACAGGCACAACCGCACTGGGAATCTCTGCTTTCCCAAAGACGCAATCTCTCACGGTGCGCATCCTCGGCAGAGCCTGTTCCCGAAAAGGCAAACGTCCGGCTCCTTGTCCCACACGGAAGGTGGCAGCCCTGAAAGCTGTTGCTGGTCTTCACCTTCCCCGGGCAGCCTACTCACAGGCACAACCGCACTGGGAATCTCTGCTTTCCCAAAGACGCAATCTGTCACGGTGCGCATCCTCGGCAGAGCCTGTTCCCGAAAAGGCAAACGTCCGGCTCCTTGTCCCACACGGAAGGTGGCAGCCCTGAAAGCTGTTGCTGGTCTTCACCTTCCCCGGGCAGCCTAGTCACAGGCACAAAGGGTTTTGGGATCTGTGCTTTCCCAAAGACGCAATCTCTCACGGTGCGCATCCTCGGCAGAGCCTGTTCCCGAAAAGGCAAACGTCCGGCTCCTTGTCCCACACGGAAGGTGGCAGCCCTGAAAGCTGTTGCTGGTCTTCACCTTCCCCGGGCAGCCTACTCACAGGCACAACCGCACTGGGAATCTCTGCTTTCCCAAAGACGCAATCTCTCACGGTGCGCATCCTCGGCAGAGCCTGTTCCCGAAAAGGCAAACGTCCGGCTCCTTGTCCCACACGGAAGGTGGCAGCCCTGAAAGCTGTTGCTGGTCTTCACCTTCCCCGTGCAGCCTATTCACAGGCACAGCCGCGCTGGGAATCTCTGCTTTCCCACAGATGCAATCACTCACGGTGCGCATCCTCGGCAGAGCCTGTTCCCGAAAAGGCAAACGTCCGGCTCCTTGTCCCACACGGAAGGTGGCAGCCCTGAAAGCTGTTGCTGGTCTTCACCTTCCCCGGGCAGCCTACTCACAGGCACAACCGCACTGGGAATCTCTGCTTTCCCAAAGACGCAATCTCTCACGGTGCGCATCCTCGGCAGAGCCTGTTCCCGAAAAGGCAAACGTCCGGCTCCTTGTCCCACACGGAAGGTGGCAGCCCTGAAAGCTGTTGCTGGTCTTCACCTTCCCCGGGCAGCCTATTCATAGGCACAACAGGTATTCGGATCTGTGCTTGCCCAGAGAAGGAACAGCTCACGGTGCGCATCCTCGGCAGAGCCTGTTCCCGAAAAGGCAAACGTCCGGCTCCTTGTCCCACACGGCAGGTGGCAGCCCTGAAAGCTGTTGCTGGTCTTCACCTTCCCCGGGCAGCCTGTTCAAGGCACAACAGGTTTTGGGATCTGTGCTTGCCCAGAGAAGGAACAGCTCACGGTGCGCATCCTCGGCAGAGCCTGTTCCCGAAAAGGCAAACGTCCGGCTCCTTGTCCCACACGGAAGGTGGCAGCCCTGAAAGCTGTTGCTGGTCTTCACCTTCCCCGGGCAGCCTATTCATAGGCACAACAGGTATTCGGATCTGTGCTTGCCCAGAGAAGGAACAGCTCACGGTGCGCATCCTCGGCAGAGCCTGTTCCCGAAAAGGCAAACGTCCGGCTCCTTGTCCCACACGGAAGGTGGCAGCCCTGAAAGCTGTTGCTGGTCTTCACCTTCCCCGGTCAGCCTGTTCATAGGCACAACAGGTTTTGGGATCTGTGCTTGCCCAGAGAAGGAACAGCTCACGGTGCGCATCCTCGGCAGAGCCTGTTCCCGAAAAGGCAAACGTCCGGCTCCTTGTCCCACACGGAAGGTGGCAGCCCTGAAAGCTGTTGCTGGTCTTCACCTTCCCCGGGCAGCCTGTTCACAGGCACAACAGGTATTCGGATCTGTGCTTGCCCAGAGAAGGAACAGCTCACGGTGCGCATCCTCGGCAGAGCCTGTTCCCGAAAAGGCAAACGTCCGGCTCCTTGTCCCACACGGAAGGTGGCAGCCCTGAAAGCTGTTGCTGGTCTTCACGTTCCCCGGGCAGCCTACTCACAGGCACAACCGCACTGGGAATCTCTGCTTTCCCAAAGACGCAATCTCTCACGGTGCGCATCCTCGGCAGAGCCTGTTCCCGAAAAGGCAAACGTCCGGCTCCTTGTCCCACACGGAAGGTGGCAGCCCTGAAAGCTGTTGCTGGTCTTCACCTTCCCCGGGAAGCCTAGTCACAGGCACAACAGGTATTCGGATCTGTGCTTGCGCAGAGAAGGAAAAGCTCATGGTGCGCATCCTCGGCAGAGCCTGTTCCCGAAAAGGCAAACGTCCGGCTCCTTGTCCCACACGGCAGGTGGCAGCCCTGAAAGCTGTTGCTGGTCTTCACCTTCCCCGGGCAGCCTAGTCACAGGCACAACCGCACTGGGAATCTCTGCTTTCCCAAAGATGCAATCTCTCACGGTGCGCATCCTCGGCAGAGCCTGTTCCCGAAAAGGCAAACGTCCGGCTCCTTGTCCCACACGGAAGGTGGCAGCCCTGAAAGCTGTTGCTGGTCTTCACCTTCCCCGGGCAGCCTGTTCACAGGCACAACAGGTATTCGGATCTGTGCTTGCGCAGA
Source organism: Haliaeetus albicilla (assembly GCF_947461875.1). Classification (NCBI taxonomy): domain Eukaryota; kingdom Metazoa; phylum Chordata; class Aves; order Accipitriformes; family Accipitridae; genus Haliaeetus; species Haliaeetus albicilla. The sequence goes on from NW_027212494.1 coordinate 40,872, forward strand.
GAAGGAACAGCTCATGGTGCGCATCCTCGGCAGAGCCTGTTCCCGAAAAGGCAAACGTCCGGCTCCTTGTCCCACACGGAAGGTGGCAGCCCTGAAAGCTGTTGCTGGTCTTCACCTTCCCCGGGCAGCCTAGTCACAGGCACAAAGGGTTTTGGGATCTGTGCTTTCCCAAAGACGCAATCTCTCACGGTGCGCATCCTCGGCAGAGCCTGTTCCCGAAAAGGCAAACGTCCGGCTCCTTGTCCCACACGGAAGGTGGCAGCCCTGAAAGCTGTTGCTGGTCTTCACCTTCCCCGGGCAGCCTACTCACAGGCACAACCGCACTGGGAATCTCTGCTTTCCCAAAGACGCAATCTCTCACGGTGCGCATCCTCGGCAGAGCCTGTTCCCGAAAAGGCAAACGTCCGGCTCCTTGTCCCACACGGAAGGTGGCAGCCCTGAAAGCTGTTGCTGGTCTTCACCTTCCCCGGGCAGCCTACTCACAGGCACAACCGCACTGGGAATCTCTGCTTTCCCAAAGACGCAATCTCTCACGGTGCGCATCCTCGGCAGAGCCTGTTCCCGAAAAGGCAAACGTCCGGCTCCTTGTCCCACACAAAGGTGGCAGCCCTGAAAGCTGTTGCTGGTCTTCACCTTCCCCGGGCAGCCTACTCACAGGCACAAAGGGTTTTGGGATCTGTGCTTTCCCAAAGACGCAATCTCTCACGGTGCGCATCCTCGGCAGAGCCTGTTCCCGAAAAGGCAAACGTCCGGCTCCTTGTCCCACACGGAAGGTGGCAGCCCTGAAAGCTGTTGCTGGTCTTCACCTTCCCCGGGCAGCCTACTCACAGGCACAACCGCACTGGGAATCTCTGCTTTCCCAAAGACGCAATCTCTCACGGTGCGCATCCTCGGCAGAGCCTGTTCCCGAAAAGGCAAACGTCCGGCTCCTTGTCCCACACGGAAGGTGGCAGCCCTGAAAGCTGTTGCTGGTCTTCACCTTCCCCGGGCAGCCTACTCACAGGCACAACCGCACTGGGAATCTCTGCTTTCCCAAAGACGCAATCTGTCACGGTGCGCATCCTCGGCAGAGCCTGTTCCCGAAAAGGCAAACGTCCGGCTCCTTGTCCCACACGGAAGGTGGCAGCCCTGAAAGCTGTTGCTGGTCTTCACCTTCCCCGGGCAGCCTAGTCACAGGCACAAAGGGTTTTGGGATCTGTGCTTTCCCAAAGACGCAATCTCTCACGGTGCGCATCCTCGGCAGAGCCTGTTCCCGAAAAGGCAAACGTCCGGCTCCTTGTCCCACACGGAAGGTGGCAGCCCTGAAAGCTGTTGCTGGTCTTCACCTTCCCCGGGCAGCCTACTCACAGGCACAACCGCACTGGGAATCTCTGCTTTCCCAAAGACGCAATCTCTCACGGTGCGCATCCTCGGCAGAGCCTGTTCCCGAAAAGGCAAACGTCCGGCTCCTTGTCCCACACGGAAGGTGGCAGCCCTGAAAGCTGTTGCTGGTCTTCACCTTCCCCGTGCAGCCTATTCACAGGCACAGCCGCGCTGGGAATCTCTGCTTTCCCACAGATGCAATCACTCACGGTGCGCATCCTCGGCAGAGCCTGTTCCCGAAAAGGCAAACGTCCGGCTCCTTGTCCCACACGGAAGGTGGCAGCCCTGAAAGCTGTTGCTGGTCTTCACCTTCCCCGGGCAGCCTACTCACAGGCACAACCGCACTGGGAATCTCTGCTTTCCCAAAGACGCAATCTCTCACGGTGCGCATCCTCGGCAGAGCCTGTTCCCGAAAAGGCAAACGTCCGGCTCCTTGTCCCACACGGAAGGTGGCAGCCCTGAAAGCTGTTGCTGGTCTTCACCTTCCCCGGGCAGCCTATTCATAGGCACAACAGGTATTCGGATCTGTGCTTGCCCAGAGAAGGAACAGCTCACGGTGCGCATCCTCGGCAGAGCCTGTTCCCGAAAAGGCAAACGTCCGGCTCCTTGTCCCACACGGCAGGTGGCAGCCCTGAAAGCTGTTGCTGGTCTTCACCTTCCCCGGGCAGCCTGTTCAAGGCACAACAGGTTTTGGGATCTGTGCTTGCCCAGAGAAGGAACAGCTCACGGTGCGCATCCTCGGCAGAGCCTGTTCCCGAAAAGGCAAACGTCCGGCTCCTTGTCCCACACGGAAGGTGGCAGCCCTGAAAGCTGTTGCTGGTCTTCACCTTCCCCGGGCAGCCTATTCATAGGCACAACAGGTATTCGGATCTGTGCTTGCCCAGAGAAGGAACAGCTCACGGTGCGCATCCTCGGCAGAGCCTGTTCCCGAAAAGGCAAACGTCCGGCTCCTTGTCCCACACGGAAGGTGGCAGCCCTGAAAGCTGTTGCTGGTCTTCACCTTCCCCGGGCAGCCTGTTCATAGGCACAACAGGTTTTGGGATCTGTGCTTGCCCAGAGAAGGAACAGCTCACGGTGCGCATCCTCGGCAGAGCCTGTTCCCGAAAAGGCAAACGTCCGGCTCCTTGTCCCACACGGAAGGTGGCAGCCCTGAAAGCTGTTGCTGGTCTTCACCTTCCCCGGGCAGCCTGTTCACAGGCACAACAGGTATTCGGATCTGTGCTTGCCCAGAGAAGGAACAGCTCACGGTGCGCATCCTCGGCAGAGCCTGTTCCCGAAAAGGCAAACGTCCGGCTCCTTGTCCCACACGGAAGGTGGCAGCCCTGAAAGCTGTTGCTGGTCTTCACCTTCCCCGGGCAGCCTACTCACAGGCACAACCGCACTGGGAATCTCTGCTTTCCCAAAGACGCAATCTCTCACGGTGCGCATCCTCGGCAGAGCCTGTTCCCGAAAAGGCAAACGTCCGGCTCCTTGTCCCACACGGAAGGTGGCAGCCCTGAAAGCTGTTGCTGGTCTTCACCTTCCCCGGGAAGCCTAGTCACAGGCACAACAGGTATTCGGATCTGTGCTTGCGCAGAGAAGGAAAAGCTCATGGTGCGCATCCTCGGCAGAGCCTGTTCCCGAAAAGGCAAACGTCCGGCTCCTTGTCCCACACGGCAGGTGGCAGCCCTGAAAGCTGTTGCTGGTCTTCACCTTCCCCGGGCAGCCTAGTCACAGGCACAACCGCACTGGGAATCTCTGCTTTCCCAAAGATGCAATCTCTCACGGTGCGCATCCTCGGCAGAGCCTGTTCCCGAAAAGGCAAACGTCCGGCTCCTTGTCCCACACGGAAGGTGGCAGCCCTGAAAGCTGTTGCTGGTCTTCACCTTCCCCGGGCAGCCTGTTCACAGGCACAACAGGTATTCGGATCTGTGCTTGCGCAGAGAAGGAACAGCTCATGGTGCGCATCCTCGGCAGAGCCTGTTCCCGAAAAGGCAAACGTCCGGCTCCTTGTCCCACACGGAAGGTGGCAGCCCTGAAAGCTGTTGCTGGTCTTCACCTTCCCCGGGCAGCCTACTCACAGGCACAACCGCACTGGGAATCTCTGCTTTCCCAAAGACGCAATCTCTCACGGTGCGCATCCTCGGCAGAGCCTGTTCCCGAAAAGGCAAACGTCCGGCTCCTTGTCCCACACGGAAGGTGGCAGCCCTGAAAGCTGTTGCTGGTCTTCACCTTCCCCGGGCAGCCTAGTCACAGGCACAACCGCACTGGGAATCTCTGCTTTCCCAAAGACGCAATCTCTCACGGTGCGCATCCTCGGCAGAGCCTGTTCCCGAAAAGGCAAACGTCCGGCTCCTTGTCCCACACGGAAGGTGGCAGCCCTGAAAGCTGTTGCTGGTCTTCACCTTCCCCGGGCAGCCTACTCACAGGCACAACCGCACTGGGAATCTCTGCTTTCCCAAAGACGCAATCTCTCACGGTGCGCATCCTCGGCAGAGCCTGTTCCCGAAAAGGCAAACGTCCGGCTCCTTGTCCCACACGGAAGGTGGCAGCCCTGAAAGCTGTTGCTGGTCTTCACCTTCCCCGGGCAGCCTGTTCACAGGCACAACAGGTATTCGGATCTGTGCTTGCCCAGAGAAGGAACAGCTCACGGTGCGCATCCTCGGCAGAGCCTGTTCCCGAAAAGGCAAACGTCCGGCTCCTTGTCCCACACGGAAGGTGGCAGCCCTGAAAGCTGTTGCTGGTCTTCACCTTCCCCGGGCAGCCTAGTCACAGGCACAACCGCACTGGGAATCTCTGCTTTCCCAAAGACGCAATCTCTCACGGTGCGCATCCTCGGCAGAGCCTGTTCCCGAAAAGGCAAACGTCCGGCTCCTTGTCCCACACGGAAGGTGGCAGCCCTGAAAGCTGTTGCTGGTCTTCACCTTCCCCGGGCAGCCTACTCACAGGCACAAAGGGTTTTGGGATCTGTGCTTTCCCAAAGACGCAATCTCTCACGGTGCGCATCCTCGGCAGAGCCTGTTCCCGAAAAGGCAAACGTCCGGCTCCTTGTCCCACACGGAAGGTGGCAGCCCTGAAAGCTGTTGCTGGTCTTCACCTTCCCCGGGCAGCCTACTCACAGGCACAACCGCACTGGGAATCTCTGCTTTCCCAAAGACGCAATCTCTCACGGTGCGCATCCTCGGCAGAGCCTGTTCCCGAAAAGGCAAACGTCCGGCTCCTTGTCCCACACGGAAGGTGGCAGCCCTGAAAGCTGTTGCTGGTCTTCACCTTCCCCGGGCAGCCTACTCACAGGCACAACCGCACTGGGAATCTCTGCTTTCCCAAAGACGCAATCTCTCACGGTGCGCATCCTCGGCAGAGCCTGTTCCCGAAAAGGCAAACGTCCGGCTCCTTGTCCCACACGGAAGGTGGCAGCCCTGAAAGCTGTTGCTGGTCTTCACCTTCCCCGGGCAGCCTATTCATAGGCACAACAGGTATTCGGATCTGTGCTTGCCCAGAGAAGGAACATCTCACGGTGCGCATCCTCGGCAGAGCCTGTTCCCGAAAAGGCAAACGTCCGGCTCCTTGTCCCACACGGAAGGTGGCAGCCCTGAAAGCTGTTGCTGGTCTTCACCTTCCCCGGGCAGCCTAGTCACAGGCACAACAGGTTTTGGGATCTGTGCTTGCCCAGAGAAGGAACAGCTCACGGTGCGCATCCTCGGCAGAGCCTGTTCCCGAAAAGGCAAACGTCCGGCTCCTTGTCCCACACGGAAGGTGGCAGCCCTGAAAGCTGTTGCTGGTCTTCACCTTCCCCGTGCAGCCTACTCACAGGCACAACCGCACTGGGAATCTCTGCTTTCCCAAAGACGCAATCTCTCACGGTGCGCATCCTCGGCAGAGCCTGTTCCCGAAAAGGCAAACGTCCGGCTCCTTGTCCCACACGGAAGGTGGCAGCCCTGAAAGCTGTTGCTGGTCTTCACCTTCCCCGGGCAGCCTGTTCACAGGCACAACAGGTATTCGGATCTGTGCTTGCCCAGAGAAGGAACAGCTCACGGTGCGCATCCTCGGCAGAGCCTGTTCCCGAAAAGGCAAACGTCCGGCTCCTTGTCCCACACGGAAGGTGGCAGCCCTGAAAGCTGTTGCTGGTCTTCACCTTCCCCGGGCAGCCTACTCACAGGCACAACCGCACTGGGAATCTCTGCTTTCCCAAAGACGCAATCTCTCACGGTGCGCATCCTCGGCAGAGCCTGTTCCCGAAAAGGCAAACGTCCGGCTCCTTGTCCCACACGGAAGGTGGCAGCCCTGAAAGCTGTTGCTGGTCTTCACCTTCCCCGGGCAGCCTACTCACAGGCACAACCGCACTGGGAATCTCTGCTTTCCCAAAGACGCAATCTCTCACGGTGCGCATCCTCGGCAGAGCCTGTTCCCGAAAAGGCAAACGTCCGGCTCCTTGTCCCACACGGAAGGTGGCAGCCCTGAAAGCTGTTGCTGGTCTTCACCTTCCCCGGGCAGCCTATTCATAGGCACAACAGGTATTCGGATCTGTGCTTGCCCAGAGAAGGAACAGCTCACGGTGCGCATCCTCGGCAGAGCCTGTTCCCGAAAAGGCAAACGTCCGGCTCCTTGTCCCACACGGAAGGTGGCAGCCCTGAAAGCTGTTGCTGGTCTTCACCTTCCCCGGGCAGCCTAGTCACAGGCACAACAGGTTTTGGGATCTGTGCTTGCCCAGAGAAGGAACAGCTCACGGTGCGCATCCTCGGCAGAGCCTGTTCCCGAAAAGGCAAACGTCCGGCTCCTTGTCCCACACGGAAGGTGGCAGCCCTGAAAGCTGTTGCTGGTCTTCACCTTCCCCGTGCAGCCTACTCACAGGCACAACCGCACTGGGAATCTCTGCTTTCCCAAAGACGCAATCTCTCACGGTGCGCATCCTCGGCAGAGCCTGTTCCCGAAAAGGCAAACGTCCGGCTCCTTGTCCCACACGGAAGGTGGCAGCCCTGAAAGCTGTTGCTGGTCTTCACCTTCCCCGGGCAGCCTAGTCACAGGCACAACAGGTATTCGGATCTGTGCTTGCGCAGAGAAGGAACAGCTCATGGTGCGCATCCTCGGCAGAGCCTGTTCCCGAAAAGGCAAACGTCCGCCTCCTTGTCCCACACGGAAGGTGGCAGCCCTGAAAGCTGTTGCTGGTCTTCACCTTCCCCGGGCAGCCTACTCACAGGCACAACCGCACTGGGAATCTCTGCTTTCCCAAAGACGCAATCTCTCACGGTGCGCATCCTCGGCAGAGCCTGTTCCCGAAAAGGCAAACGTCCGGCTCCTTGTCCCACACGGAAGGTGGCAGCCCTGAAAGCTGTTGCTGGTCTTCACCTTCCCCGGGAAGCCTAGTCACAGGCACAACAGGTATTCGGATCTGTGCTTGCGCAGAGAAGGAAAAGCTCATGGTGCGCATCCTCGGCAGAGCCTGTTCCCGAAAAGGCAAACGTCCGGCTCCTTGTCCCACACGGCAGGTGGCAGCCCTGAAAGCTGTTGCTGGTCTTCACCTTCCCCGGGCAGCCTAGTCACAGGCACAACCGCACTGGGAATCTCTGCTTTCCCAAAGATGCAATCTCTCACGGTGCGCATCCTCGGCAGAGCCTGTTCCCGAAAAGGCAAACGTCCGGCTCCTTGTCCCACACGGAAGGTGGCAGCCCTGAAAGCTGTTGCTGGTCTTCACCTTCCCCGGGCAGCCTGTTCACAGGCACAACAGGTATTCGGATCTGTGCTTGCGCAGAGAAGGAACAGCTCATGGTGCGCATCCTCGGCAGAGCCTGTTCCCGAAAAGGCAAACGTCCGGCTCCTTGTCCCACACGGAAGGTGGCAGCCCTGAAAGCTGTTGCTGGTCTTCACCTTCCCCGGGCAGCCTACTCACAGGCACAACCGCACTGGGAATCTCTGCTTTCCCAAAGACGCAATCTCTCACGGTGCGCATCCTCGGCAGAGCCTGTTCCCGAAAAGGCAAACGTCCGGCTCCTTGTCCCACACGGAAGGTGGCAGCCCTGAAAGCTGTTGCTGGTCTTCACCTTCCCCGGGAAGCCTAGTCACAGGCACAACCGCACTGGGAATCTCTGCTTTCCCAAAGACGCAATCTCTCACGGTGCGCATCCTCGGCAGAGCCTGTTCCCGAAAAGGCAAACGTCCGGCTCCTTGTCCCACACGGAAGGTGGCAGCCCTGAAAGCTGTTGCTGGTCTTCACCTTCCCCGGGCAGCCTACTCACAGGCACAACCGCACTGGGAATCTCTGCTTTCCCAAAGACGCAATCTCTCACGGTGCGCATCCTCGGCAGAGCCTGTTCCCGAAAAGGCAAACGTCCGGCTCCTTGTCCCACACGGAAGGTGGCAGCCCTGAAAGCTGTTGCTGGTCTTCACCTTCCCCGGGCAGCCTGTTCACAGGCACAAGAGGTATTCGGATCTGTGCTTGCCCAGAGAAGGAACAGCTCACGGTGCGCATCCTCGGCAGAGCCTGTTCCCGAAAAGGCAAACGTCCGGCTCCTTGTCCCACACGGAAGGTGGCAGCCCTGAAAGCTGTTGCTGGTCTTCACCTTCCCCGGGCAGCCTAGTCACAGGCACAACCGCACTGGGAATCTCTGCTTTCCCAAAGACGCAATCTCTCACGGTGCGCATCCTCGGCAGAGCCTGTTCCCGAAAAGGCAAACGTCCGGCTCCTTGTCCCACACGGAAGGTGGCAGCCCTGAAAGCTGTTGCTGGTCTTCACCTTCCCCGGGCAGCCTAGTCACAGGCACAAAGGGTTTTGGGATCTGTGCTTTCCCAAAGACGCAATCTCTCACGGTGCGCATCCTCGGCAGAGCCTGTTCCCGAAAAGGCAAACGTCCGGCTCCTTGTCCCACACGGAAGGTGGCAGCCCTGAAAGCTGTTGCTGGTCTTCACCTTCCCCGGGCAGCCTACTCACAGGCACAACCGCACTGGGAATCTCTGCTTTCCCAAAGACGCAATCTCTCACGGTGCGCATCCTCGGCAGAGCCTGTTCCCGAAAAGGCAAACGTCCGGCTCCTTGTCCCACACGGAAGGTGGCAGCCCTGAAAGCTGTTGCTGGTCTTCACCTTCCCCGGGCAGCCTACTCACAGGCACAACCGCACTGGGAATCTCTGCTTTCCCAAAGACGCAATCTCTCACGGTGCGCATCCTCGGCAGAGCCTGTTCCCGAAAAGGCAAACGTCCGGCTCCTTGTCCCACACGGAAGGTGGCAGCCCTGAAAGCTGTTGCTGGTCTTCACCTTCCCCGGGCAGCCTATTCATAGGCACAACAGGTATTCGGATCTGTGCTTGCCCAGAGAAGGAACATCTCACGGTGCGCATCCTCGGCAGAGCCTGTTCCCGAAAAGGCAAACGTCCGGCTCCTTGTCCCACACGGAAGGTGGCAGCCCTGAAAGCTGTTGCTGGTCTTCACCTTCCCCGGGCAGCCTAGTCACAGGCACAACAGGTTTTGGGATCTGTGCTTGCCCAGAGAAGGAACAGCTCACGGTGCGCATCCTCGGCAGAGCCTGTTCCCGAAAAGGCAAACGTCCGGCTCCTTGTCCCACACGGAAGGTGGCAGCCCTGAAAGCTGTTGCTGGTCTTCACCTTCCCCGGGCAGCCTACTCACAGGCACAACCGCACTGGGAATCTCTGCTTTCCCAAAGACGCAATCTCTCACGGTGCGCATCCTCGGCAGAGCCTGTTCCCGAAAAGGCAAACGTCCGGCTCCTTGTCCCACACGGAAGGTGGCAGCCCTGAAAGCTGTTGCTGGTCTTCACCTTCCCCGGGCAGCCTGTTCACAGGCACAACAGGTATTCGGATCTGTGCTTGCCCAGAGAAGGAACAGCTCACGGTGCGCATCCTCGGCAGAGCCTGTTCCCGAAAAGGCAAACGTCCGGCTCCTTGTCCCACACGGAAGGTGGCAGCCCTGAAAGCTGTTGCTGGTCTTCACCTTCCCCGGGCAGCCTACTCACAGGCACAACCGCACTGGGAATCTCTGCTTTCCCAAAGACGCAATCTCTCACGGTGCGCATCCTCGGCAGAGCCTGTTCCCGAAAAGGCAAACGTCCGGCTCCTTGTCCCACACGGAAGGTGGCAGCCCTGAAAGCTGTTGCTGGTCTTCACCTTCCCCGGGCAGCCTACTCACAGGCACAACCGCACTGGGAATCTCTGCTTTCCCAAAGACGCAATCTCTCACGGTGCGCATCCTCGGCAGAGCCTGTTCCCGAAAAGGCAAACGTCCGGCTCCTTGTCCCACACGGAAGGTGGCAGCCCTGAAAGCTGTTGCTGGTCTTCACCTTCCCCGGGCAGCCTATTCATAGGCACAACAGGTATTCGGATCTGTGCTTGCCCAGAGAAGGAACAGCTCACGGTGCGCATCCTCGGCAGAGCCTGTTCCCGAAAAGGCAAACGTCCGGCTCCTTGTCCCACACGGAAGGTGGCAGCCCTGAAAGCTGTTGCTGGTCTTCACCTTCCCCGGGCAGCCTAGTCACAGGCACAACAGGTTTGGGGATCTGTGCTTGCCCAGAGAAGGAACAGCTCACGGTGCGCATCCTCGGCAGAGCCTGTTCCCGAAAAGGCAAACGTCCGGCTCCTTGTCCCACACGGAAGGTGGCAGCCCTGAAAGCTGTTGCTGGTCTTCACCTTCCCCGTGCAGCCTACTCACAGGCACAACCGCACTGGGAATCTCTGCTTTCCCAAAGACGCAATCTCTCACGGTGCGCATCCTCGGCAGAGCCTGTTCCCGAAAAGGCAAACGTCCGGCTCCTTGTCCCACACGGAAGGTGGCAGCCCTGAAAGCTGTTGCTGGTCTTCACCTTCCCCGGGCAGCCTAGTCACAGGCACAACAGGTATTCGGATCTGTGCTTGCGCAGAGAAGGAACAGCTCATGGTGCGCATCCTCGGCAGAGCCTGTTCCCGAAAAGGCAAACGTCCGCCTCCTTGTCCCACACGGAAGGTGGCAGCCCTGAAAGCTGTTGCTGGTCTTCACCTTCCCCGGGCAGCCTACTCACAGGCACAACCGCACTGGGAATCTCTGCTTTCCCAAAGACGCAATCTCTCACGGTGCGCATCCTCGGCAGAGCCTGTTCCCGAAAAGGCAAACGTCCGGCTCCTTGTCCCACACGGAAGGTGGCAGCCCTGAAAGCTGTTGCTGGTCTTCACCTTCCCCGGGCAGCCTGTTCACAGGCACAACAGGTTTTGGGATCTGTGCTTGCCCAGAGAAGGAACATCTCACGGTGCGCATCCTCGGCAGAGCCTGTTCCCGAAAAGGCAAACGTCCGGCTCCTTGTCCCACACGGAAGGTGGCAGCCCTGAAAGCTGTTGCTGGTCTTCACCTTCCCCGGGCAGCCTACTCACAGGCACAACCGCACTGGGAATCTCTGCTTTCCCAAAGACGCAATCTCTCACGGTGCGCATCCTCGGCAGAGCCTGTTCCCGAAAAGGCAAACGTCCGGCTCCTTGTCCCACACGGAAGGTGGCAGCCCTGAAAGCTGTTGCTGGTCTTCACCTTCCCCGGGCAGCCTACTCACAGGCACAACCGCACTGGGAATCTCTGCTTTCCCAAAGATGCAATCTCTCACGGTGCGCATCCTCGGCAGAGCCTGTTCCCGAAAAGGCAAACGTCCGGCTCCTTGTCCCACACGGAAGGTGGCAGCCCTGAAAGCTCTTGCTGGTCTTCACCTTCCCCGGGCAGCCTAGTCACAGGCACAAAGGGTTTTGGGATCTCTGCTTTCCCAAAGACGCAATCTCTCACGGTGCGCATCCTCGGCAGAGCCTGTTCCCGAAAAGGCAAACGTCCGGCTCCTTGTCCCACACGGAAGGTGGCAGCCCTGAAAGCTGTTGCTGGTCTTCACCTTCCCCGGGCAGCCTATTCATAGGCACAACAGGTATTCGGATCTGTGCTTGCCCAGAGAAGGAACAGCTCACAGTGCGCATCCTCGGCAGAGCCTGTTCCCGAAAAGGCAAACGTCCGGCTCCTTGTCCCACACGGAAGGTGGCAGCCCTGAAAGCTCTTGCTGGTCTTCACCTTCCCCGGGCAGCCTGTTCACAGGCACAACCGCACTGGGAATCTCTGCTTTCCCAAAGACGCAATCTCTCACGGTGCGCATCCTCGGCAGAGCCTGTTCCCGAAAAGGCAAACGTCCGGCTCCTTGTCCCACACGGAAGGTGGCAGCCCTGAAAGCTGTTGCTGGTCTTCACCTTCCCCGGGCAGCCTATTCATAGGCACAACAGGTATTCGGATCTGTGCTTGCCCAGAGAAGGAACAGCTCACGGTGCGCATCCTCGGCAGAGCCTGTTCCCGAAAAGGCAAACGTCCGGCTCCTTGTCCCACACGGAAGGTGGCAGCCCTGAAAGCTGTTGCTGGTCTTCACCTTCCCCGGGCAGCCTACTCACAGGCACAACCGCACTGGGAATCTCTGCTTTCCCAAAGACGCAATCTCTCACGGTGCGCATCCTCGGCAGAGCCTGTTCCCGAAAAGGCAAACGTCCGGCTCCTTGTCCCACACGGAAGGTGGCAGCCCGGAAAGCTGTTCCTGGTCTTCACCTTCCCCGGGCAGCCTAGTCACAGGCACAAAGGGTTTTGGGATCTGTGCTTTCCCAAAGATGCAATCTCTCACGGTGCGCATCCTCGGCAGAGCCTGTTCCCGAAAAGGCAAACGTCCGGCTCCTTGTCCCACACGGAAGGTGGCAGCCCTGAAAGCTGTTGCTGGTCTTCACCTTCCCCGGGCAGCCTAGTCACAGGCACAACCGCACTGGGAATCTCTGCTTTCCCAAAGACGCAATCTCTCACGGTGCGCATCCTCGGCAGAGCCTGTTCCCGAAAAGGCAAACGTCCGGCTCCTTGTCCCACACGGAAGGTGGCAGCCCTGAAAGCTGTTGCTGGTCTTCACCTTCCCCGGGCAGCCTACTCACAGGCACAACCGCACTGGGAATCTCTGCTTTCCCAAAGACGCAATCTCTCACGGTGCGCATCCTCGGCAGAGCCTGTTCCCGAAAAGGCAAACGTCCGGCTCCTTGTCCCACACGGAAGGTGGCAGCCCTGAAAGCTGTTGCTGGTCTTCACCTTCCCCGGGCAGCCTATTCATAGGCACAACAGCTTTTGGGATCTGTGCTTGCCCAAAGACGCAATCTGTCACGGTGCGCATCCTCGGCAGAGCCTGTTCCCGAAAAGGCAAACGTCCGGCTCCTTGTCCCACACGGAAGGTGGCAGCCCTGAAAGCTGTTGCTGGTCTTCACCTTCCCCGGGCAGCCTATTCATAGGCACAACAGGTATTCGGATCTGTGCTTGCCCAGAGAAGGAACAGCTCACGGTGCGCATCCTCGGCAGAGCCTGTTCCCGAAAAGGCAAACGTCCGGCTCCTTGTCCCACACGGAAGGTGGCAGCCCGGAAAGCTGTTGCTGGTCTTCACCTTCCCCGGGCAGCCTGTTCACAGGCACAACAGGTATTCGGATCTGTGCTTGCCCAGAGAAGGAACATCTCACGGTGCGCATCCTCGGCAGAGCCTGTTCCCGAAAAGGCAAACGTCCGGCTCCTTGTCCCACACGGAAGGTGGCAGCCCTGAAAGCTGTTGCTGGTCTTCACCTTCCCCGGGCAGCCTACTCACAGGCACAACCGCACTGGGAATCTCTGCTTTCCCAAAGACGCAATCTCTCACGGTGCGCATCCTCGGCAGAGCCTGTTCCCGAAAAGGCAAACGTCCGGCTCCTTGTCCCACACGGAAGGTGGCAGCCCTGAAAGCTGTTGCTGGTCTTCACCTTCCCCGGGCAGCCTAGTCACAGGCACAACCGCACTGGGAATCTCTGCTTTCCCAAAGACGCAATCTCTCACGGTGCGCATCCTCGGCAGAGCCTGTTCCCGAAAAGGCAAACGTCCGGCTCCTTGTCCCACACGGAAGGTGGCAGCCCTGAAAGCTGTTGCTGGTCTTCACCTTCCCCGGGCAGCCTAGTCACAGGCACAACAGGTATTCGGATCTGTGCTTGCGCAGAGAAGGAACAGCTCATGGTGCGCATCCTCGGCAGAGCCTGTTCCCGAAAAGGCAAACGTCCGGCTCCTTGTCCCACACGGAAGGTGGCAGCCCTGAAAGCTGTTGCTGGTCTTCACCTTCCCCGGGCAGCCTAGTCACAGGCACAACCGCACTGGGAATCTCTGCTTTCCCAAAGACGCAATCTCTCACGGTGCGCATCCTCGGCAGAGCCTGTTCCCGAAAAGGCAAACGTCCGGCTCCTTGTCCCACACGGAAGGTGGCAGCCCTGAAAGCTGTTGCTGGTCTTCACCTTCCCCGGGCAGCCTAGTCACAGGCACAAAGGGTTTTGGGATCTGTGCTTTCCCAAAGATGCAATCTCTCACGGTGCGCATCCTCGGCAGAGCCTGTTCCCGAAAAGGCAAACGTCCGGCTCCTTGTCCCACACGGAAGGTGGCAGCCCTGAAAGCTGTTGCTGGTCTTCACCTTCCCCGGGCAGCCTAGTCACAGGCACAACCGCACTGGGAATCTCTGCTTTCCCAAAGACGCAATCTCTCACGGTGCGCATCCTCGGCAGAGCCTGTTCCCGAAAAGGCAAACGTCCGGCTCCTTGTCCCACACGGAAGGTGGCAGCCCTGAAAGCTGTTGCTGGTCTTCACCTTCCCCGGGCAGCCTACTCACAGGCACAACCGCACTGGGAATCTCTGCTTTCTCAAAGACGCAATCTCTCACGGTGCGCATCCTCGGCAGAGCCTGTTCCCGAAAAGGCAAACGTCCGGCTCCTTGTCCCACACGGAAGGTGGCAGCCCTGAAAGCTGTTGCTGGTCTTCACCTTCCCCGGGCAGCCTATTCATAGGCACAACAGCTTTTGGGATCTGTGCTTGCCCAAAGACGCAATCTGTCACGGTGCGCATCCTCGGCAGAGCCTGTTCCCGAAAAGGCAAACGTCCGGCTCCTTGTCCCACACGGAAGGTGGCAGCCCTGAAAGCTGTTGCTGGTCTTCACCTTCCCCGGGCAGCCTATTCATAGGCACAACAGGTATTCGGATCTGTGCTTGCCCAGAGAAGGAACAGCTCACGGTGCGCATCCTCGGCAGAGCCTGTTCCCGAAAAGGCAAACGTCCGGCTCCTTGTCCCACACGGAAGGTGGCAGCCCGGAAAGCTGTTGCTGGTCTTCACCTTCCCCGGGCAGCCTGTTCACAGGCACAACAGGTATTCGGATCTGTGCTTGCCCAGAGAAGGAACATCTCACGGTGCGCATCCTCGGCAGAGCCTGTTCCCGAAAAGGCAAACGTCCGCCTCCTTGTCCCACACGGAAGGTGGCAGCCCTGAAAGCTGTTGCTGGTCTTCACCTTCCCCGGGCAGCCTACTCACAGGCACAACCGCACTGGGAATCTCTGCTTTCCCAAAGACGCAATCTCTCACGGTGCGCATCCTCGGCAGAGCCTGTTCCCGAAAAGGCAAACGTCCGGCTCCTTGTCCCACACGGAAGGTGGCAGCCCTGAAAGCTGTTGCTGGTCTTCACCTTCCCCGGGCAGCCTAGTCACAGGCACAACCGCACTGGGAATCTCTGCTTTCCCAAAGATGCAATCTCTCACGGTGCGCATCCTCGGCAGAGCCTGTTCCCGAAAAGGCAAACGTCCGGCTCCTTGTCCCACACGGAAGGTGGCAGCCCTGAAAGCTGTTGCTGGTCTTCACCTTCCCCGGGCAGCCTAGTCACAGGCACAACCGCACTGGGAATCTCTGCTTTCCCAAAGACGCAATCTCTCACGGTGCGCATCCTCGGCAGAGCCTGTTCCCGAAAAGGCAAACGTCCGGCTCCTTGTCCCACACGGAAGGTGGCAGCCCTGAAAGCTGTTGCTGGTCTTCACCTTCCCCGGGCAGCCTACTCACAGGCACAACCGCACTGGGAATCTCTGCTTTCCCAAAGACGCAATCTCTCACGGTGCGCATCCTCGGCAGAGCCTGTTCCCGAAAAGGCAAACGTCCGGCTCCTTGTCCCACACGGAAGGTGGCAGCCCTGAAAGCTGTTGCTGGTCTTCACCTTCCCCGGGCAGCCTAGTCATAGGCACAACAGCTTTTGGGATCTGTGCTTGCCCAGAGAAGGAACATCTCACGGTGCGCATCCTCGGCAGAGCCTGTTCCCGAAAAGGCAAACGTCCGGCTCCTTGTCCCACACGGAAGGTGGCAGCCCTGAAAGCTGTTGCTGGTCTTCACCTTCCCCGGGCAGCCTATTCATAGGCACAACAGGTATTCGGATCTGTGCTTGCCCAGAGAAGGAACAGCTCACGGTGCGCATCCTCGGCAGAGCCTGTTCCCGAAAAGGCAAACGTCCGGCTCCTTGTCCCACACGGAAGGTGGCAGCCCGGAAAGCTGTTGCTGGTCTTCACCTTCCCCGGGCAGCCTGTTCACAGGCACAACAGGTATTCGGATCTGTGCTTGCCCAGAGAAGGAACAGCTCACGGTGCGCATCCTCGGCAGAGCCTGTTCCCGAAAAGGCAAACGTCCGGCTCCTTGTCCCACACGGAAGGTGGCAGCCCTGAAAGCTGTTGCTGGTCTTCACCTTCCCCGGGCAGCCTACTCACAGGCACAACCGCACTGGGAATCTCTGCTTTCCCAAAGACGCAATCTCTCACGGTGCGCATCCTCGGCAGAGCCTGTTCCCGAAAAGGCAAACGTCCGGCTCCTTGTCCCACACGGAAGGTGGCAGCCCTGAAAGCTGTTGCTGGTCTTCACCTTCCCCGGGCAGCCTACTCACAGGCACAACCGCACTGGGAATCTCTGCTTTCCCAAAGATGCAATCTCTCACGGTGCGCATCCTCGGCAGAGCCTGTTCCCGAAAAGGCAAACGTCCGGCTCCTTGTCCCACACGGAAGGTGGCAGCCCTGAAAGCTGTTGCTGGTCTTCACCTTCCCCGGGCAGCCTACTCACAGGCACAACCGCACTG
This sequence comes from Haliaeetus albicilla, assembly GCF_947461875.1. Classification (NCBI taxonomy): domain Eukaryota; kingdom Metazoa; phylum Chordata; class Aves; order Accipitriformes; family Accipitridae; genus Haliaeetus; species Haliaeetus albicilla. The sequence goes on from NW_027212494.1 coordinate 57,112, forward strand.
GGAATCTCTGCTTTCCCAAAGACGCAATCTCTCACGGTGCGCATCCTCGGCAGAGCCTGTTCCCGAAAAGGCAAACGTCCGGCTCCTTGTCCCACACGGAAGGTGGCAGCCCTGAAAGCTGTTGCTGGTCTTCACCTTCCCCGGGCAGCCTACTCACAGGCACAACCGCACTGGGAATCTCTGCTTTCCCAAAGACGCAATCTCTCACGGTGCGCATCCTCGGCAGAGCCTGTTCCCGAAAAGGCAAACGTCCGGCTCCTTGTCCCACACGGAAGGTGGCAGCCCTGAAAGCTGTTGCTGGTCTTCACCTTCCCCGGGCAGCCTATTCATAGGCACAACAGGTATTCGGATCTGTGCTTGCCCAGAGAAGGAACAGCTCACGGTGCGCATCCTCGGCAGAGCCTGTTCCCGAAAAGGCAAACGTCCGGCTCCTTGTCCCACACGGAAGGTGGCAGCCCTGAAAGCTGTTGCTGGTCTTCACCTTCCCCGGGCAGCCTGTTCATTGGCACAACAGGTTTTGGGATCTGTGCTTGCCCAGAGAAGGAACAGCTCACGGTGCGCATCCTCGGCAGAGCCTGTTCCCGAAAAGGCAAACGTCCGGCTCCTTGTCCCACACGGAAGGTGGCAGCCCTGAAAGCTGTTGCTGGTCTTCACCTTCCCCGGGCAGCCTAGTCACAGGCACAACAGGTATTCGGATCTGTGCTTGCGCAGAGAAGGAACAGCTCATGGTGCGCATCCTCGGCAGAGCCTGTTCCCGAAAAGGCAAACGTCCGGCTCCTTGTCCCACACGGAAGGTGGCAGCCCTGAAAGCTGTTGCTGGTCTTCACCTTCCCCGGGCAGCCTAGTCACAGGCACAACCGCACTGGGAATCTCTGCTTTCCCAAAGATGCAATCTCTCACGGTGCGCATCCTCGGCAGAGCCTGTTCCCGAAAAGGCAAACGTCCGGCTCCTTGTCCCACACGGAAGGTGGCAGCCCTGAAAGCTGTTGCTGGTCTTCACCTTCCCCGGGCAGCCTACTCACAGGCACAACCGCACTGGGAATCTCTGCTTTCCCAAAGACGCAATCTCTCACGGTGCGCATCCTCGGCAGAGCCTGTTCCCGAAAAGGCAAACGTCCGGCTCCTTGTCCCACACGGAAGGTGGCAGCCCTGAAAGCTGTTGCTGGTCTTCACCTTCCCCGGGCAGCCTACTCACAGGCACAACCGCACTGGGAATCTCTGCTTTCCCAAAGACGCAATCTCTCACGGTGCGCATCCTCGGCAGAGCCTGTTCCCGAAAAGGCAAACGTCCGGCTCCTTGTCCCACACGGAAGGTGGCAGCCCTGAAAGCTGTTGCTGGTCTTCACCTTCCCCGGGCAGCCTACTCACAGGCACAACCGCACTGGGAATCTCTGCTTTCCCAAAGACGCAATCTCTCACGGTGCGCATCCTCGGCAGAGCCTGTTCCCGAAAAGGCAAACGTCCGGCTCCTTGTCCCACACGGAAGGTGGCAGCCCTGAAAGCTGTTGCTGGTCTTCACCTTCCCCGGGCAGCCTGTTCACAGGCACAACAGGTTTTGGGGTCTGTGCTTGCCCAGAGAAGGAACATCTCACGGTGCGCATCCTCGGCAGAGCCTGTTCCCGAAAAGGCAAACGTCCGGCTCCTTGTCCCACACGGAAGGTGGCAGCCCTGAAAGCTGTTGCTGGTCTTCACCTTCCCCGGGCAGCCTACTCACAGGCACAACCGCACTGGGAATCTCTGCTTTCCCAAAGATGCAATCTCTCACGGTGCGCATCCTCGGCAGAGCCTGTTCCCGAAAAGGCAAACGTCCGGCTCCTTGTCCCACACGGAAGGTGGCAGCCCTGAAAGCTGTTGCTGGTCTTCACCTTCCCCGGGCAGCCTAGTCACAGGCACAAAGGGTTTTGGGATCTGTGCTTTCCCAAAGACGCAATCTCTCACGGTGCGCATCCTCGGCAGAGCCTGTTCCCGAAAAGGCAAACGTCCGGCTCCTTGTCCCACACGGAAGGTGGCAGCCCTGAAAGCTGTTGCTGGTCTTCACCTTCCCCGGGCAGCCTACTCACAGGCACAACAGGTATTCGGATCTGTGCTTGCCCAGAGAAGGAACAGCTCACAGTGCGCATCCTCGGCAGAGCCTGTTCCCGAAAAGGCAAACGTCCGGCTCCTTGTCCCACACGGAAGGTGGCAGCCCTGAAAGCTCTTGCTGGTCTTCACCTTCCCCGGGCAGCCTGTTCACAGGCACAACCGCACTGGGAATCTCTGCTTTCCCAAAGACGCAATCTCTCACGGTGCGCATCCTCGGCAGAGCCTGTTCCCGAAAAGGCAAACGTCCGGCTCCTTGTCCCACACGGAAGGTGGCAGCCCTGAAAGCTGTTGCTGGTCTTCACCTTCCCCAGGCAGCCTATTCATAGGCACAACAGGTATTCGGATCTGTGCTTGCCCAGAGAAGGAACATCTCACGGTGCGCATCCTCGGCAGAGCCTGTTCCCGAAAAGGCAAACGTCCGGCTCCTTGTCCCACACGGAAGGTGGCAGCCCTGAAAGCTGTTGCTGGTCTTCACCTTCCCCGGGCAGCCTACTCACAGGCACAACCGCACTGGGAATCTCTGCTTTCCCAAAGACGCAATCTCTCACGGTGCGCATCCTCGGCAGAGCCTGTTCCCGAAAAGGCAAACGTCCGGCTCCTTGTCCCACACGGAAGGTGGCAGCCCTGAAAGCTGTTGCTGGTCTTCACCTTCCCCGGGCAGCCTAGTCACAGGCACAAAGGGTTTTGGGATCTGTGCTTTCCCAAAGATGCAATCTCTCACGGTGCGCATCCTCGGCAGAGCCTGTTCCCGAAAAGGCAAACGTCCGGCTCCTTGTCCCACACGGAAGGTGGCAGCCCTGAAAGCTGTTGCTGGTCTTCACCTTCCCCGGGCAGCCTAGTCACAGGCACAACCGCACTGGGAATCTCTGCTTTCCCAAAGACGCAATCTCTCACGGTGCGCATCCTCGGCAGAGCCTGTTCCCGAAAAGGCAAACGTCCGGCTCCTTGTCCCACACGGAAGGTGGCAGCCCTGAAAGCTGTTGCTGGTCTTCACCTTCCCCGGGCAGCCTACTCACAGGCACAACCGCACTGGGAATCTCTGCTTTCCCAAAGACGCAATCTCTCACGGTGCGCATCCTCGGCAGAGCCTGTTCCCGAAAAGGCAAACGTCCGGCTCCTTGTCCCACACGGAAGGTGGCAGCCCTGAAAGCTGTTGCTGGTCTTCACCTTCCCCGGGCAGCCTATTCATAGGCACAACAGGTATTCGGATCTGTGCTTGCCCAGAGAAGGAACATCTCACGGTGCGCATCCTCGGCAGAGCCTGTTCCCGAAAAGGCAAACGTCCGGCTCCTTGTCCCACACGGAAGGTGGCAGCCCTGAAAGCTGTTGCTGGTCTTCACCTTCCCCGGGCAGCCTATTCATAGGCACAACAGGTATTCGGATCTGTGCTTGCCCAGAGAAGGAACAGCTCACGGTGCGCATCCTCGGCAGAGCCTGTTCCCGAAAAGGCAAACGTCCGGCTCCTTGTCCCACACGGAAGGTGGCAGCCCGGAAAGCTGTTGCTGGTCTTCACCTTCCCCGGGCAGCCTGTTCACAGGCACAACAGGTATTCGGATCTGTGCTTGCCCAGAGAAGGAACATCTCACGGTGCGCATCCTCGGCAGAGCCTGTTCCCGAAAAGGCAAACGTCCGGCTCCTTGTCCCACACGGAAGGTGGCAGCCCTGAAAGCTGTTGCTGGTCTTCACCTTCCCCGGGAAGCCTAGTCACAGGCACAACCGCACTGGGAATCTCTGCTTTCCCAAAGACGCAATCTCTCACGGTGCGCATCCTCGGCAGAGCCTGTTCCCGAAAAGGCAAACGTCCGGCTCCTTGTCCCACACGGAAGGTGGCAGCCCTGAAAGCTGTTGCTGGTCTTCACCTTCCCCGGGCAGCCTAGTCACAGGCACAACCGCACTGGGAATCTCTGCTTTCCCAAAGATGCAATCTCTCACGGTGCGCATCCTCGGCAGAGCCTGTTCCCGAAAAGGCAAACGTCCGGCTCCTTGTCCCACACGGAAGGTGGCAGCCCTGAAAGCTGTTGCTGGTCTTCACCTTCCCCGGGCAGCCTACTCACAGGCACAACCGCACTGGGAATCTCTGCTTTCCCAAAGACGCAATCTCTCACGGTGCGCATCCTCGGCAGAGCCTGTTCCCGAAAAGGCAAACGTCCGGCTCCTTGTCCCACACGGAAGGTGGCAGCCCGGAAAGCTGTTGCTGGTCTTCACCTTCCCCGGGCAGCCTAGTCACAGGCACAAAGGGTTTTGGGATCTGTGCTTTCCCAAAGACGCAATCTCTCACGGTGCGCATCCTCGGCAGAGCCTGTTCCCGAAAAGGCAAACGTCCGCCTCCTTGTCCCACACGGAAGGTGGCAGCCCTGAAAGCTGTTGCTGGTCTTCACCTTCCCCGGGCAGCCTACTCACAGGCACAACAGATATTGGGACCTCTGCTTTCCCAAAGATGCAATCATTCACGGTGCTAAACCTCAGCAGAGCCTGTTCCCGAAAAGGCAAACGTCCGGCTCCTTGTCCCACACGGAAGGTGGCAGCCCTGAAAGCTGTTGCTGGTCTTCACCTTCCCCGGGCAGCCTACTCACAGGCACAACCGCACTGGGAATCTCTGCTTTCCCAAAGACGCAATCTCTCACGGTGCGCATCCTCGGCAGAGCCTGTTCCCGAAAAGGCAAACGTCCGGCTCCTTGTCCCACACGGAAGGTGGCAGCCCTGAAAGCTGTTGCTGGTCTTCACCTTCCCCGGGCAGCCTACTCACAGGCACAACCGCACTGGGAATCTCTGCTTTCCCAAAGACGCAATCTCTCACGGTGCGCATCCTCGGCAGAGCCTGTTCCCGAAAAGGCAAACGTCCGGCTCCTTGTCCCACACGGAAGGTGGCAGCCCTGAAAGCTGTTGCTGGTCTTCACCTTCCCCGGGCAGCCTACTCACAGGCACAACCGCACTGGGAATCTCTGCTTTCCCAAAGACGCAATCTCTCACGGTGCGCATCCTCGGCAGAGCCTGTTCCCGAAAAGGCAAACGTCCGGCTCCTTGTCCCACACGGAAGGTGGCAGCCCTGAAAGCTGTTGCTGGTCTTCACCTTCCCCGGGCAGCCTAGTCACAGGCACAACAGGTATTCGGATCTGTGCTTGCGCAGAGAAGGAACAGCTCATGGTGCGCATCCTCGGCAGAGCCTGTTCCCGAAAAGGCAAACGTCCGGCTCCTTGTCCCACACGGAAGGTGGCAGCCCTGAAAGCTGTTGCTGGTCTTCACCTTCCCCGGGCAGCCTGTTCACAGGCACAACCGCACTGGGAATCTCTGCTTTCCCAAAGATGCAATCTCTCACGGTGCGCATCCTCGGCAGAGCCTGTTCCCGAAAAGGCAAACGTCCGGCTCCTTGTCCCACACGGAAGGTGGCAGCCCTGAAAGCTGTTGCTGGTCTTCACCTTCCCCGGGCAGCCTACTCACAGGCACAACCGCACTGGGAATCTCTGCTTTCCCAAAGACGCAATCTCTCACGGTGCGCATCCTCGGCAGAGCCTGTTCCCGAAAAGGCAAACGTCCGGCTCCTTGTCCCACACGGAAGGTGGCAGCCCTGAAAGCTGTTGCTGGTCTTCACCTTCCCCGGGCAGCCTACTCACAGGCACAACCGCACTGGGAATCTCTGCTTTCCCAAAGACGCAATCTCTCACGGTGCGCATCCTCGGCAGAGCCTGTTCCCGAAAAGGCAAACGTCCGGCTCCTTGTCCCACACGGAAGGTGGCAGCCCGGAAAGCTGTTGCTGGTCTTCACCTTCCCCGGGCAGCCTAGTCACAGGCACAAAGGGTTTTGGGATCTGTGCTTTCCCAAAGACGCAATCTCTCACGGTGCGCATCCTCGGCAGAGCCTGTTCCCGAAAAGGCAAACGTCCGGCTCCTTGTCCCACACGGAAGGTGGCAGCCCTGAAAGCTGTTGCTGGTCTTCACCTTCCCCGGGCAGCCTACTCACAGGCACAACAGATATTGGGACCTCTGCTTTCCCAAAGATGCAATCATTCACGGTGCTAAACCTCAGCAGAGCCTGTTCCCGAAAAGGCAAACGTCCGGCTCCTTGTCCCACACGGAAGGTGGCAGCCCTGAAAGCTGTTGCTGGTCTTCACCTTCCCCGGGCAGCCTATTCATAGGCACAACAGGTATTCGGATCTGTGCTTGCCCAGAGAAGGAACAGCTCACGGTGCGCATCCTCGGCAGAGCCTGTTCCCGAAAAGGCAAACGTCCGGCTCCTTGTCCCACACGGAAGGTGGCAGCCCTGAAAGCTGTTGCTGGTCTTCACCTTCCCCGGGCAGCCTACTCACAGGCACAACCGCACTGGGAATCTCTGCTTTCCCAAAGACGCAATCTCTCACGGTGCGCATCCTCGGCAGAGCCTGTTCCCGAAAAGGCAAACGTCCGGCTCCTTGTCCCACACGGAAGGTGGCAGCCCTGAAAGCTGTTGCTGGTCTTCACCTTCCCCGGGCAGCCTAGTCACAGGCACAAAGGGTTTTGGGATCTGTGCTTTCCCAAAGACGCAATCTCTCACGGTGCGCATCCTCGGCAGAGCCTGTTCCCGAAAAGGCAAACGTCCGGCTCCTTGTCCCACACGGAAGGTGGCAGCCCTGAAAGCTGTTGCTGGTCTTCACCTTCCCCGGGCAGCCTATTCATAGGCACAACAGGTATTCGGATCTGTGCTTGCCCAGAGAAGGAACAGCTCACAGTGCGCATCCTCGGCAGAGCCTGTTCCCGAAAAGGCAAACGTCCGGCTCCTTGTCCCACACGGAAGGTGGCAGCCCTGAAAGCTCTTGCTGGTCTTCACCTTCCCCGGGCAGCCTACTCACAGGCACAACCGCACTGGGAATCTCTGCTTTCCCAAAGACGCAATCTCTCACGGTGCGCATCCTCGGCAGAGCCTGTTCCCGAAAAGGCAAACGTCCGGCTCCTTGTCCCACACGGAAGGTGGCAGCCCTGAAAGCTGTTGCTGGTCTTCACCTTCCCCGGGCAGCCTACTCACAGGCACAACCGCACTGGGAATCTCTGCTTTCCCAAAGACGCAATCTCTCACGGTGCGCATCCTCGGCAGAGCCTGTTCCCGAAAAGGCAAACGTCCGGCTCCTTGTCCCACACGGAAGGTGGCAGCCCTGAAAGCTGTTGCTGGTCTTCACCTTCCCCGGGCAGCCTAGTCACAGGCACAAAGGGTTTTGGGATCTGTGCTTTCCCAAAGACGCAATCTCTCACGGTGCGCATCCTCGGCAGAGCCTGTTCCCGAAAAGGCAAACGTCCGGCTCCTTGTCCCACACGGAAGGTGGCAGCCCTGAAAGCTGTTGCTGGTCTTCACCTTCCCCGGGCAGCCTAGTCACAGGCACAACCGCACTGGGAATCTCTGCTTTCCCAAAGACACAATCTCTCACGGTGCGCATCCTCGGCAGAGCCTGTTCCCGAAAAGGCAAACGTCCGGCTCCTTGTCCCACACGGAAGGTGGCAGCCCTGAAAGCTGTTGCTGGTCTTCACCTTCCCCGGGCAGCCTATTCATAGGCACAACAGGTATTCGGATCTGTGCTTGCCCAGAGAAGGAACAGCTCACGGTGCGCATCCTCGGCAGAGCCTGTTCCCGAAAAGGCAAACGTCCGGCTCCTTGTCCCACACGGAAGGTGGCAGCCCTGAAAGCTGTTGCTGGTCTTCACCTTCCCCGGGCAGCCTATTCATAGGCACAACAGGTATTCGGATCTGTGCTTGCCCAGAGAAGGAACAGCTCACGGTGCGCATCCTCGGCAGAGCCTGTTCCCGAAAAGGCAAACGTCCGGCTCCTTGTCCCACACGGAAGGTGGCAGCCCGGAAAGCTGTTGCTGGTCTTCACCTTCCCCGGGCAGCCTGTTCACAGGCACAACAGGTATTCGGATCTGTGCTTGCCCAGAGAAGGAACATCTCACGGTGCGCATCCTCGGCAGAGCCTGTTCCCGAAAAGGCAAACGTCCGCCTCCTTGTCCCACACGGAAGGTGGCAGCCCTGAAAGCTGTTGCTGGTCTTCACCTTCCCCGGGCAGCCTACTCACAGGCACAACCGCACTGGGAATCTCTGCTTTCCCAAAGACGCAATCTCTCACGGTGCGCATCCTCGGCAGAGCCTGTTCCCGAAAAGGCAAACGTCCGGCTCCTTGTCCCACACGGAAGGTGGCAGCCCTGAAAGCTGTTGCTGGTCTTCACCTTCCCCGGGCAGCCTAGTCACAGGCACAACCGCACTGGGAATCTCTGCTTTCCCAAAGATGCAATCTCTCACGGTGCGCATCCTCGGCAGAGCCTGTTCCCGAAAAGGCAAACGTCCGGCTCCTTGTCCCACACGGAAGGTGGCAGCCCTGAAAGCTGTTGCTGGTCTTCACCTTCCCCGGGCAGCCTAGTCACAGGCACAACCGCACTGGGAATCTCTGCTTTCCCAAAGACGCAATCTCTCACGGTGCGCATCCTCGGCAGAGCCTGTTCCCGAAAAGGCAAACGTCCGGCTCCTTGTCCCACACGGAAGGTGGCAGCCCGGAAAGCTGTTGCTGGTCTTCACCTTCCCCGGGCAGCCTAGTCACAGGCACAAAGGGTTTTGGGATCTGTGCTTTCCCAAAGACGCAATCTCTCACGGTGCGCATCCTCGGCAGAGCCTGTTCCCGAAAAGGCAAACGTCCGCCTCCTTGTCCCACACGGAAGGTGGCAGCCCTGAAAGCTGTTGCTGGTCTTCACCTTCCCCGGGCAGCCTACTCACAGGCACAACAGATATTGGGACCTCTGCTTTCCCAAAGATGCAATCATTCACGGTGCTAAACCTCAGCAGAGCCTGTTCCCGAAAAGGCAAACGTCCGGCTCCTTGTCCCACACGGAAGGTGGCAGCCCTGAAAGCTGTTGCTGGTCTTCACCTTCCCCGGGCAGCCTACTCACAGGCACAACCGCACTGGGAATCTCTGCTTTCCCAAAGACGCAATCTCTCACGGTGCGCATCCTCGGCAGAGCCTGTTCCCGAAAAGGCAAACGTCCGGCTCCTTGTCCCACACGGAAGGTGGCAGCCCTGAAAGCTGTTGCTGGTCTTCACCTTCCCCGGGCAGCCTACTCACAGGCACAACCGCACTGGGAATCTCTGCTTTCCCAAAGACGCAATCTCTCACGGTGCGCATCCTCGGCAGAGCCTGTTCCCGAAAAGGCAAACGTCCGGCTCCTTGTCCCACACGGAAGGTGGCAGCCCTGAAAGCTGTTGCTGGTCTTCACCTTCCCCGGGCAGCCTACTCACAGGCACAACCGCACTGGGAATCTCTGCTTTCCCAAAGACGCAATCTCTCACGGTGCGCATCCTCGGCAGAGCCTGTTCCCGAAAAGGCAAACGTCCGGCTCCTTGTCCCACACGGAAGGTGGCAGCCCGGAAAGCTGTTGCTGGTCTTCACCTTCCCCGGGCAGCCTAGTCACAGGCACAACAGGTATTCGGATCTGTGCTTGCGCAGAGAAGGAACAGCTCATGGTGCGCATCCTCGGCAGAGCCTGTTCCCGAAAAGGCAAACGTCCGGCTCCTTGTCCCACACGGAAGGTGGCAGCCCTGAAAGCTGTTGCTGGTCTTCACCTTCCCCGGGCAGCCTGTTCACAGGCACAACCGCACTGGGAATCTCTGCTTTCCCAAAGATGCAATCTCTCACGGTGCGCATCCTCGGCAGAGCCTGTTCCCGAAAAGGCAAACGTCCGGCTCCTTGTCCCACACGGAAGGTGGCAGCCCTGAAAGCTGTTGCTGGTCTTCACCTTCCCCGGGCAGCCTACTCACAGGCACAACCGCACTGGGAATCTCTGCTTTCCCAAAGACGCAATCTCTCACGGTGCGCATCCTCGGCAGAGCCTGTTCCCGAAAAGGCAAACGTCCGGCTCCTTGTCCCACACGGAAGGTGGCAGCCCTGAAAGCTGTTGCTGGTCTTCACCTTCCCCGGGCAGCCTACTCACAGGCACAACCGCACTGGGAATCTCTGCTTTCCCAAAGACGCAATCTCTCACGGTGCGCATCCTCGGCAGAGCCTGTTCCCGAAAAGGCAAACGTCCGGCTCCTTGTCCCACACGGAAGGTGGCAGCCCGGAAAGCTGTTGCTGGTCTTCACCTTCCCCGGGCAGCCTACTCACAGGCACAACAGATATTGGGACCTCTGCTTTCCCAAAGATGCAATCATTCACGGTGCTAAACCTCAGCAGAGCCTGTTCCCGAAAAGGCAAACGTCCGGCTCCTTGTCCCACACGGAAGGTGGCAGCCCTGAAAGCTGTTGCTGGTCTTCACCTTCCCCGGGCAGCCTATTCATAGGCACAACAGGTATTCGGATCTGTGCTTGCCCAGAGAAGGAACAGCTCACGGTGCGCATCCTCGGCAGAGCCTGTTCCCGAAAAGGCAAACGTCCGGCTCCTTGTCCCACACGGAAGGTGGCAGCCCTGAAAGCTGTTGCTGGTCTTCACCTTCCCCGGGCAGCCTACTCACAGGCACAACCGCACTGGGAATCTCTGCTTTCCCAAAGACGCAATCTCTCACGGTGCGCATCCTCGGCAGAGCCTGTTCCCGAAAAGGCAAACGTCCGGCTCCTTGTCCCACACGGAAGGTGGCAGCCCTGAAAGCTGTTGCTGGTCTTCACCTTCCCCGGGCAGCCTACTCACAGGCACAACAGATATTGGGACCTCTGCTTTCCCAAAGATGCAATCATTCACGGTGCTAAACCTCAGCAGAGCCTGTTCCCGAAAAGGCAAACGTCCGGCTCCTTGTCCCACACGGAAGGTGGCAGCCCTGAAAGCTGTTGCTGGTCTTCACCTTCCCCGGGCAGCCTATTCATAGGCACAACAGGTATTCGGATCTGTGCTTGCCCAGAGAAGGAACAGCTCACGGTGCGCATCCTCGGCAGAGCCTGTTCCCGAAAAGGCAAACGTCCGGCTCCTTGTCCCACACGGAAGGTGGCAGCCCTGAAAGCTGTTGCTGGTCTTCACCTTCCCCGGGCAGCCTACTCACAGGCACAACCGCACTGGGAATCTCTGCTTTCCCAAAGACGCAATCTCTCACGGTGCGCATCCTCGGCAGAGCCTGTTCCCGAAAAGGCAAACGTCCGGCTCCTTGTCCCACACGGAAGGTGGCAGCCCTGAAAGCTGTTGCTGGTCTTCACCTTCCCCGGGCAGCCTACTCACAGGCACAACCGCACTGGGAATCTCTGCTTTCCCAAAGACGCAATCTCTCACGGTGCGCATCCTCGGCAGAGCCTGTTCCCGAAAAGGCAAACGTCCGGCTCCTTGTCCCACACGGAAGGTGGCAGCCCGGAAAGCTGTTGCTGGTCTTCACCTTCCCCGGGCAGCCTACTCACAGGCACAACAGATATTGGGACCTCTGCTTTCCCAAAGATGCAATCATTCACGGTGCTAAACCTCAGCAGAGCCTGTTCCCGAAAAGGCAAACGTCCGGCTCCTTGTCCCACACGGAAGGTGGCAGCCCTGAAAGCTGTTGCTGGTCTTCACCTTCCCCGGGCAGCCTATTCATAGGCACAACAGGTATTCGGATCTGTGCTTGCCCAGAGAAGGAACAGCTCACGGTGCGCATCCTCGGCAGAGCCTGTTCCCGAAAAGGCAAACGTCCGGCTCCTTGTCCCACACGGAAGGTGGCAGCCCTGAAAGCTGTTGCTGGTCTTCACCTTCCCCGGGCAGCCTACTCACAGGCACAACCGCACTGGGAATCTCTGCTTTCCCAAAGACGCAATCTCTCACGGTGCGCATCCTCGGCAGAGCCTGTTCCCGAAAAGGCAAACGTCCGGCTCCTTGTCCCACACGGAAGGTGGCAGCCCTGAAAGCTGTTGCTGGTCTTCACCTTCCCCGGGCAGCCTATTCATAGGCACAACAGGTATTCGGATCTGTGCTTGCCCAGAGAAGGAACAGCTCACAGTGCGCATCCTCGGCAGAGCCTGTTCCCGAAAAGGCAAACGTCCGGCTCCTTGTCCCACACGGAAGGTGGCAGCCCTGAAAGCTCTTGCTGGTCTTCACCTTCCCCGGGCAGCCTACTCACAGGCACAACCGCACTGGGAATCTCTGCTTTCCCAAAGACGCAATCTCTCACGGTGCGCATCCTCGGCAGAGCCTGTTCCCGAAAAGGCAAACGTCCGGCTCCTTGTCCCACACGGAAGGTGGCAGCCCTGAAAGCTGTTGCTGGTCTTCACCTTCCCCGGGCAGCCTACTCACAGGCACAACCGCACTGGGAATCTCTGCTTTCCCAAAGACGCAATCTCTCACGGTGCGCATCCTCGGCAGAGCCTGTTCCCGAAAAGGCAAACGTCCGGCTCCTTGTCCCACACGGAAGGTGGCAGCCCTGAAAGCTGTTGCTGGTCTTCACCTTCCCCGGGCAGCCTACTCACAGGCACAAAGGGTTTTGGGATCTGTGCTTTCCCAAAGACGCAATCTCTCACGGTGCGCATCCTCGGCAGAGCCTGTTCCCGAAAAGGCAAACGTCCGGCTCCTTGTCCCACACGGAAGGTGGCAGCCCTGAAAGCTGTTGCTGGTCTTCACCTTCCCCGGGCAGCCTAGTCACAGGCACAACCGCACTGGGAATCTCTGCTTTCCCAAAGACACAATCTCTCACGGTGCGCATCCTCGGCAGAGCCTGTTCCCGAAAAGGCAAACGTCCGGCTCCTTGTCCCACACGGAAGGTGGCAGCCCTGAAAGCTGTTGCTGGTCTTCACCTTCCCCGGGCAGCCTATTCATAGGCACAACAGGTATTCGGATCTGTGCTTGCCCAGAGAAGGAACAGCTCACGGTGCGCATCCTCGGCAGAGCCTGTTCCCGAAAAGGCAAACGTCCGGCTCCTTGTCCCACACGGAAGGTGGCAGCCCTGAAAGCTGTTGCTGGTCTTCACCTTCCCCGGGCAGCCTATTCATAGGCACAACAGGTATTCGGATCTGTGCTTGCCCAGAGAAGGAACAGCTCACGGTGCGCATCCTCGGCAGAGCCTGTTCCCGAAAAGGCAAACGTCCGGCTCCTTGTCCCACACGGAAGGTGGCAGCCCGGAAAGCTGTTGCTGGTCTTCACCTTCCCCGGGCAGCCTGTTCACAGGCACAACAGGTATTCGGATCTGTGCTTGCCCAGAGAAGGAACATCTCACGGTGCGCATCCTCGGCAGAGCCTGTTCCCGAAAAGGCAAACGTCCGCCTCCTTGTCCCACACGGAAGGTGGCAGCCCTGAAAGCTGTTGCTGGTCTTCACCTTCCCCGGGCAGCCTACTCACAGGCACAACCGCACTGGGAATCTCTGCTTTCCCAAAGACGCAATCTCTCACGGTGCGCATCCTCGGCAGAGCCTGTTCCCGAAAAGGCAAACGTCCGGCTCCTTGTCCCACACGGAAGGTGGCAGCCCTGAAAGCTGTTGCTGGTCTTCACCTTCCCCGGGCAGCCTAGTCACAGGCACAACCGCACTGGGAATCTCTGCTTTCCCAAAGACGCAATCTCTCACGGTGCGCATCCTCGGCAGAGCCTGTTCCCGAAAAGGCAAACGTCCGGCTCCTTGTCCCACACGGAAGGTGGCAGCCCTGAAAGCTGTTGCTGGTCTTCACCTTCCCCGGGCAGCCTAGTCACAGGCACAACCGCACTGGGAATCTCTGCTTTCCCAAAGACGCAATCTCTCACGGTGCGCATCCTCGGCAGAGCCTGTTCCCGAAAAGGCAAACGTCCGGCTCCTTGTCCCACACGGAAGGTGGCAGCCCTGAAAGCTGTTGCTGGTCTTCACCTTCCCCGGGCAGCCTACTCACAGGCACAACCGCACTGGGAATCTCTGCTTTCCCAAAGACGCAATCTCTCACGGTGCGCATCCTCGGCAGAGCCTGTTCCCGAAAAGGCAAACGTCCGGCTCCTTGTCCCACACGGAAGGTGGCAGCCCTGAAAGCTGTTGCTGGTCTTCACCTTCCCCGGGCAGCCTAGTCACAGGCACAAAGGGTTTTGGGATCTGTGCTTTCCCAAAGACGCAATCTCTCACGGTGCGCATCCTCGGCAGAGCCTGTTCCCGAAAAGGCAAACGTCCGGCTCCTTGTCCCACACGGAAGGTGGCAGCCCTGAAAGCTGTTGCTGGTCTTCACCTTCCCCGGGCAGCCTACTCACAGGCACAACAGATATTGGGACCTCTGCTTTCCCAAAGATGCAATCATTCACGGTGCTAAACCTCAGCAGAGCCTGTTCCCGAAAAGGCAAACGTCCGGCTCCTTGTCCCACACGGAAGGTGGCAGCCCTGAAAGCTGTTGCTGGTCTTCACCTTCCCCGGGCAGCCTACTCACAGGCACAACCGCACTGGGAATCTCTGCTTTCCCAAAGACGCAATCTCTCACGGTGCGCATCCTCGGCAGAGCCTGTTCCCGAAAAGGCAAACGTCCGGCTCCTTGTCCCACACGGAAGGTGGCAGCCCTGAAAGCTCTTGCTGGTCTTCACCTTCCCCGGGCAGCCTGTTCACAGGCACAACAGGTTTGGGGATCTGTGCTTGCCCAGAGAAGGAACAGCTCACGGTGCGCATCCTCGGCAGAGCCTGTTCCCGAAAAGGCAAACGTCCGGCTCCTTGTCCCACACGGAAGGTGGCAGCCCTGAAAGCTGTTGCTGGTCTTCACCTTCCCCGGGCAGCCTAGTCACAGGCACAACCGCACTGGGAATCTCTGCTTTCCCAAAGACGCAATCTCTCACGGTGCGCATCCTCGGCAGAGCCTGTTCCCGAAAAGGCAAACGTCCGGCTCCTTGTCCCACACGGAAGGTGGCAGCCCTGAAAGCTGTTGCTGGTCTTCACCTTCCCCGGGCAGCCTAGTCACAGGCACAAAGGGTTTTGGGATCTGTGCTTTCCCAAAGACGCAATCTCTCACGGTGCGCATCCTCGGCAGAGCCTGTTCCCGAAAAGGCAAACGTCCGGCTCCTTGTCCCACACGGAAGGTGGCAGCCCTGAAAGCTGTTGCTGGTCTTCACCTTCCCCGGGCAGCCTACTCACAGGCACAACCGCACTGGGAATCTCTGCTTTCCCAAAGACGCAATCTCTCACGGTGCGCATCCTCGGCAGAGCCTGTTCCCGAAAAGGCAAACGTCCGGCTCCTTGTCCCACACGGAAGGTGGCAGCCCTGAAAGCTGTTGCTGGTCTTCACCTTCCCCGGGCAGCCTACTCACAGGCACAACCGCACTGGGAATCTCTGCTTTCCCAAAGACGCAATCTCTCACGGTGCGCATCCTCGGCAGAGCCTGTTCCCGAAAAGGCAAACGTCCGGCTCCTTGTCCCACACGGAAGGTGGCAGCCCTGAAAGCTGTTGCTGGTCTTCACCTTCCCCGGGCAGCCTATTCATAGGCACAACAGGTATTCGGATCTGTGCTTGCCCAGAGAAGGAACAGCTCACGGTGCGCATCCTCGGCAGAGCCTGTTCCCGAAAAGGCAAACGTCCGGCTCCTTGTCCCACACGGAAGGTGGCAGCCCTGAAAGCTGTTGCTGGTCTTCACCTTCCCCGGGCAGCCTGTTCATTGGCACAACAGGTTTTGGGATCTGTGCTTGCCCAGAGAAGGAACAGCTCACGGTGCGCATCCTCGGCAGAGCCTGTTCCCGAAAAGGCAAACGTCCGGCTCCTTGTCCCACACGGAAGGTGGCAGCCCTGAAAGCTGTTGCTGGTCTTCACCTTCCCCGTGCAGCCTACTCACAGGCACAACCGCACTGGGAATCTCTGCTTTCCCAAAGACGCAATCTCTCACGGTGCGCATCCTCGGCAGAGCCTGTTCCCGAAAAGGCAAACGTCCGGCTCCTTGTCCCACACGGAAGGTGGCAGCCCTGAAAGCTGTTGCTGGTCTTCACCTTCCCCGGGCAGCCTAGTCACAGGCACAACAGGTATTCGGATCTGTGCTTGCGCAGAGAAGGAACAGCTCACGGTGCGCATCCTCGGCAGAGCCTGTTCCCGAAAAGGCAAACGTCCGGCTCCTTGTCCCACACGGAAGGTGGCAGCCCTGAAAGCTGTTGCTGGTCTTCACCTTCCCCGGGCAGCCTAGTCACAGGCACAACCGCACTGGGAATCTCTGCTTTCCCAAAGACGCAATCTCTCACGGTGCGCATCCTCGGCAGAGCCTGTTCCCGAAAAGGCAAACGTCCGGCTCCTTGTCCCACACGGAAGGTGGCAGCCCTGAAAGCTGTTGCTGGTCTTCACCTTCCCCGGGCAGCCTAGTCACAGGCACAACCGCACTGGGAATCTCTGCTTTCCCAAAGACGCAATCTCTCACGGTGCGCATCCTCGGCAGAGCCTGTTCCCGAAAAGGCAAACGTCCGGCTCCTTGTCCCACACGGAAGGTGGCAGCCCGGAAAGCTGTTGCTGGTCTTCACCTTCCCCGGGCAGCCTAGTCACAGGCACAAAGGGTTTTGGGATCTGTGCTTTCCCAAAGACGCAATCTCTCACGGTGCGCATCCTCGGCAGAGCCTGTTCCCGAAAAGGCAAACGTCCGGCTCCTTGTCCCACACGGAAGGTGGCAGCCCTGAAAGCTGTTGCTGGTCTTCACCTTCCCCGGGCAGCCTACTCACAGGCACAACAGATATTGGGACCTCTGCTTTCCCAAAGATGCAATCATTCACGGTGCTAAACCTCAGCAGAGCCTGTTCCCGAAAAGGCAAACGTCCGGCTCCTTGTCCCACACGGAAGGTGGCAGCCCTGAAAGCTGTTGCTGGTCTTCACCTTCCCCGGGCAGCCTACTCACAGGCACAACCGCACTGGGAATCTCTGCTTTCCCAAAGACGCAATCTCTCACGGTGCGCATCCTCGGCAGAGCCTGTTCCCGAAAAGGCAAACGTCCGGCTCCTTGTCCCACACGGAAGGTGGCAGCCCTGAAAGCTGTTGCTGGTCTTCACCTTCCCCGGGCAGCCTACTCACAGGCACAACCGCACTGGGAATCTCTGCTTTCCCAAAGATGCAATCTCTCACGGTGCGCATCCTCGGCAGAGCCTGTTCCCGAAAAGGCAAACGTCCGGCTCCTTGTCCCACACGGAAGGTGGCAGCCCTGAAAGCTGTTGCTGGTCTTCACCTTCCCCGGGCAGCCTAGTCACAGGCACAACCGCACTGGGAATCTCTGCTTTCCCAAAGACGCAATCTCTCACGGTGCGCATCCTCGGCAGAGCCTGTTCCCGAAAAGGCAAACGTCCGGCTCCTTGTCCCACACGGAAGGTGGCAGCCCGGAAAGCTGTTGCTGGTCTTCACCTTCCCCGGGCAGCCTAGTCACAGGCACAAAGGGTTTTGGGATCTGTGCTTTCCCAAAGACGCAATCTCTCACGGTGCGCATCCTCGGCAGAGCCTGTTCCCGAAAAGGCAAACGTCCGGCTCCTTGTCCCACACGGAAGGTGGCAGCCCTGAAAGCTGTTGCTGGTCTTCACCTTCCCCGGGCAGCCTACTCACAGGCACAACAGATATTGGGACCTCTGCTTTCCCAAAGATGCAATCATTCACGGTGCTAAACCTCAGCAGAGCCTGTTCCCGAAAAGGCAAACGTCCGGCTCCTTGTCCCACACGGAAGGTGGCAGCCCTGAAAGCTGTTGCTGGTCTTCACCTTCCCCGGGCAGCCTACTCACAGGCACAACCGCACTGGGAATCTCTGCTTTCCCAAAGACGCAATCTCTCACGGTGCGCATCCTCGGCAGAGCCTGTTCCCGAAAAGGCAAACGTCCGGCTCCTTGTCCCACACGGAAGGTGGCAGCCCTGAAAGCTGTTGCTGGTCTTCACCTTCCCCGGGCAGCCTACTCACAGGCACAACCGCACTGGGAATCTCTGCTTTCCCAAAGATGCAATCTCTCACGGTGCGCATCCTCGGCAGAGCCTGTTCCCGAAAAGGCAAACGTCCGGCTCCTTGTCCCACATGGAAGGTGGCAGCCCTGAAAGCTGTTGCTGGTCTTCACCTTCCCCGGGCAGCCTAGTCACAGGCACAAAGGGTTTTGGGATCTCTGCTTTCCCAAAGACGCAATCTCTCACGGTGCGCATCCTCGGCAGAGCCTGTTCCCGAAAAGGCAAACGTCCGGCTCCTTGTCCCACACGGAAGGTGGCAGCCCTGAAAGCTGTTGCTGGTCTTCACCTTCCCCGGGCAGCCTATTCATAGGCACAACAGGTATTCGGATCTGTGCTTGCCCAGAGAAGGAACAGCTCACAGTGCGCATCCTCGGCAGAGCCTGTTCCCGAAAAGGCAAACGTCCGGCTCCTTGTCCCACACGGAAGGTGGCAGCCCTGAAAGCTCTTGCTGGTCTTCACCTTCCCCGGGCAGCCTGTTCACAGGCACAACCGCACTGGGAATCTCTGCTTTCCCAAAGACGCAATCTCTCACGGTGCGCATCCTCGGCAGAGCCTGTTCCCGAAAAGGCAAACGTCCGGCTCCTTGTCCCACACGGAAGGTGGCAGCCCTGAAAGCTGTTGCTGGTCTTCACCTTCCCCGGGCAGCCTATTCATAGGCACAACAGGTATTCGGATCTGTGCTTGCCCAGAGAAGGAACAGCTCACGGTGCGCATCCTCGGCAGAGCCTGTTCCCGAAAAGGCAAACGTCCGGCTCCTTGTCCCACACGGAAGGTGGCAGCCCTGAAAGCTGTTGCTGGTCTTCACCTTCCCCGGGCAGCCTACTCACAGGCACAACCGCACTGGGAATCTCTGCTTTCCCAAAGACGCAATCTCTCACGGTGCGCATCCTCGGCAGAGCCTGTTCCCGAAAAGGCAAACGTCCGGCTCCTTGTCCCACACGGAAGGTGGCAGCCCTGAAAGCTGTTGCTGGTCTTCACCTTCCCCGGGCAGCCTACTCACAGGCACAAAGGGTTTTGGGATCTGTGCTTTCCCAAAGACGCAATCTCTCACGGTGCGCATCCTCGGCAGAGCCTGTTCCCGAAAAGGCAAACGTCCGGCTCCTTGTCCCACACGGAAGGTGGCAGCCCTGAAAGCTGTTGCTGGTCTTCACCTTCCCCGGGCAGCCTAGTCACAGGCACAACCGCACTGGGAATCTCTGCTTTCCCAAAGACGCAATCTCTCACGGTGCGCATCCTCGGCAGAGCCTGTTCCCGAAAAGGCAAACGTCCGGCTCCTTGTCCCACACGGAAGGTGGCAGCCCTGAAAGCTGTTGCTGGTCTTCACCTTCCCCGGGCAGCCTATTCATAGGCACAACAGGTATTCGGATCTGTGCTTGCCCAGAGAAGGAACAGCTCACGGTGCGCATCCTCGGCAGAGCCTGTTCCCGAAAAGGCAAACGTCCGGCTCCTTGTCCCACACGGAAGGTGGCAGCCCTGAAAGCTGTTGCTGGTCTTCACCTTCCCCGGGCAGCCTATTCATAGGCACAACAGGTATTCGGATCTGTGCTTGCCCAGAGAAGGAACAGCTCACGGTGCGCATCCTCGGCAGAGCCTGTTCCCGAAAAGGCAAACGTCCGGCTCCTTGTCCCACACGGAAGGTGGCAGCCCGGAAAGCTGTTGCTGGTCTTCACCTTCCCCGGGCAGCCTAGTCACAGGCACAACAGGTATTCGGACCTGTGCTTGCCCAGAGAAGGAACATCTCACGGTGCGCATCCTCGGCAGAGCCTGTTCCCGAAAAGGCAAACGTCCGGCTCCTTGTCCCACACGGAAGGTGGCAGCCCTGAAAGCTGTTGCTGGTCTTCACCTTCCCCGGGCAGCCTAGTCACAGGCACAACCGCACTGGGAATCTCTGCTTTCCCAAAGACGCAATCTCTCACGGTGCGCATCCTCGGCAGAGCCTGTTCCCGAAAAGGCAAACGTCCGGCTCCTTGTCCCACACGGAAGGTGGCAGCCCTGAAAGCTGTTGCTGGTCTTCACCTTCCCCGGGCAGCCTACTCACAGGCACAACCGCACTGGGAATCTCTGCTTTCCCAAAGATGCAATCTCTCACGGTGCGCATCCTCGGCAGAGCCTGTTCCCGAAAAGGCAAACGTCCGGCTCCTTGTCCCACACGGAAGGTGGCAGCCCTGAAAGCTGTTGCTGGTCTTCACCTTCCCCGGGCAGCCTAGTCACAGGCACAACCGCACTGGGAATCTGCTTTCCCAAAGACGCAATCTCTCACGGTGCGCATCCTCGGCAGAGCCTGTTCCCGAAAAGGCAAACGTCCGGCTCCTTGTCCCACACGGAAGGTGGCAGCCCTGAAAGCTGTTGCTGGTCTTCACCTTCCCCGGGCAGCCTACTCACAGGCACAACCGCACTGGGAATCTCTGCTTTCCCAAAGACGCAATCTCTCACGGTGCGCATCCTCGGCAGAGCCTGTTCCCGAAAAGGCAAACGTCCGGCTCCTTGTCCCACACGGAAGGTGGCAGCCCGGAAAGCTGTTGCTGGTCTTCACCTTCCCCGGGCAGCCTAGTCACAGGCACAAAGGGTTTTGGGATCTGTGCTTTCCCAAAGACGCAATCTCTCACGGTGCGCATCCTCGGCAGAGCCTGTTCCCGAAAAGGCAAACGTCCGGCTCCTTGTCCCACACGGAAGGTGGCAGCCCTGAAAGCTGTTGCTGGTCTTCACCTTCCCCGGGCAGCCTACTCACAGGCACAACAGATATTGGGACCTCTGCTTTCCCAAAGATGCAATCATTCACGGTGCTAAACCTCAGCAGAGCCTGTTCCCGAAAAGGCAAACGTCCGGCTCCTTGTCCCACACGGAAGGTGGCAGCCCTGAAAGCTGTTGCTGGTCTTCACCTTCCCCGGGCAGCCTACTCACAGGCACAACCGCACTGGGAATCTCTGCTTTCCCAAAGACGCAATCTCTCACGGTGCGCATCCTCGGCAGAGCCTGTTCCCGAAAAGGCAAACGTCCGGCTCCTTGTCCCACACGGAAGGTGGCAGCCCTGAAAGCTGTTGCTGGTCTTCACCTTCCCCGGGCAGCCTACTCACAGGCACAACCGCACTGGGAATCTCTGCTTTCCCAAAGACGCAATCTCTCACGGTGCGCATCCTCGGCAGAGCCTGTTCCCGAAAAGGCAAACGTCCGGCTCCTTGTCCCACACGGAAGGTGGCAGCCCTGAAAGCTGTTGCTGGTCTTCACCTTCCCCGTGCAGCCTACTCACAGGCACAACATCACTGGGAATCTCTGCTTTCCCAAAGACGCAATCTCTCACGGTGCGCATCCTCGGCAGAGCCTGTTCCCGAAAAGGCAAACGTCCGGCTCCTTGTCCCACACGGAAGGTGGCAGCCCTGAAAGCTGTTGCTGGTCTTCACCTTCCCCAGGCAGCCTACTCACAGGCACAACAGGTATTCGGATCTGTGCTTGCGCAGAGAAGGAACAGCTCATGGTGCGCATCCTCGGCAGAGCCTGTTCCCGAAAAGGCAAACGTCCGGCTCCTTGTCCCACACGGAAGGTGGCAGCCCTGAAAGCTGTTGCTGGTCTTCACCTTCCCCGGGCAGCCTACTCACAGGCACAACCGCACTGGGAATCTCTGCTTGCCCAAAGATGCAATCTCTCACGGTGCGCATCCTCGGCAGAGCCTGTTCCCGAAAAGGCAAACGTCCGGCTCCTTGTCCCACACGGAAGGTGGCAGCCCTGAAAGCTGTTGCTGGTCTTCACCTTCCCCGGGCAGCCTAGTCACAGGCACAACCGCACTGGGAATCTCTGCTTTCCCAAAGACGCAATCTCTCACGGTGCGCATCCTCGGCAGAGCCTGTTCCCGAAAAGGCAAACGTCCGGCTCCTTGTCCCACACGGAAGGTGGCAGCCCTGAAAGCTGTTGCTGGTCTTCACCTTCCCCGGGCAGCCTAGTCACAGGCACAACCGCACTGGGAATCTCTGCTTTCCCAAAGACGCAATCTCTCACGGTGCGCATCCTCGGCAGAGCCTGTTCCCGAAAAGGCAAACGTCCGGCTCCTTGTCCCACACGGAAGGTGGCAGCCCTGAAAGCTGTTGCTGGTCTTCACCTTCCCCGGGCAGCCTATTCATAGGCACAACAGGTATTCGGATCTGTGCTTGCCCAGAGAAGGAACATCTCACGGTGCGCATCCTCGGCAGAGCCTGTTCCCGAAAAGGCAAACGTCCGGCTCCTTGTCCCACACGGAAGGTGGCAGCCCTGAAAGCTGTTGCTGGTCTTCACCTTCCCCGGGCAGCCTACTCACAGGCACAACCGCACTGGGAATCTCTGCTTTCCCAAAGACGCAATCTCTCACGGTGCGCATCCTCGGCAGAGCCTGTTCCCGAAAAGGCAAACGTCCGGCTCCTTGTCCCACACGGAAGGTGGCAGCCCTGAAAGCTGTTGCTGGTCTTCACCTTCCCCGGGCAGCCTAGTCACAGGCACAACCGCACTGGGAATCTCTGCTTTCCCAAAGATGCAATCTCTCACGGTGCGCATCCTCGGCAGAGCCTGTTCCCGAAAAGGCAAACGTCCGGCTCCTTGTCCCACACGGAAGGTGGCAGCCCTGAAAGCTCTTGCTGGTCTTCACCTTCCCCGGGCAGCCTAGTCACAGGCACAAAGGGTTTTGGGATCTCTGCTTTCCCAAAGACGCAATCTCTCACGGTGCGCATCCTCGGCAGAGCCTGTTCCCGAAAAGGCAAACGTCCGGCTCCTTGTCCCACACGGAAGGTGGCAGCCCTGAAAGCTGTTGCTGGTCTTCACCTTCCCCGGGCAGCCTATTCATAGGCACAACAGGTATTCGGATCTGTGCTTGCCCAGAGAAGGAACAGCTCACAGTGCGCATCCTCGGCAGAGCCTGTTCCCGAAAAGGCAAACGTCCGGCTCCTTGTCCCACACGGAAGGTGGCAGCCCTGAAAGCTCTTGCTGGTCTTCACCTTCCCCGGGCAGCCTGTTCACAGGCACAACCGCACTGGGAATCTCTGCTTTCCCAAAGACGCAATCTCTCACGTGCGCATCCTCGGCAGAGCCTGTTCCCGAAAAGGCAAACGTCCGGCTCCTTGTCCCACACGGAAGGTGGCAGCCCTGAAAGCTGTTGCTGGTCTTCACCTTCCCCGGGCAGCCTATTCATAGGCACAACAGGTATTCGGATCTGTGCTTGCCCAGAGAAGGAACAGCTCACGGTGCGCATCCTCGGCAGAGCCTGTTCCCGAAAAGGCAAACGTCCGGCTCCTTGTCCCACACGGAAGGTGGCAGCCCTGAAAGCTGTTGCTGGTCTTCACCTTCCCCGGGCAGCCTACTCACAGGCACAACCGCACTGGGAATCTCTGCTTTCCCAAAGACGCAATCTCTCACGGTGCGCATCCTCGGCAGAGCCTGTTCCCGAAAAGGCAAACGTCCGGCTCCTTGTCCCACATGGAAGGTGGCAGCCCTGAAAGCTGTTGCTGGTCTTCACCTTCCCCGGGCAGCCTAGTCACAGGCACAAAGGGTTTTGGGATCTGTGCTTTCCCAAAGACGCAATCTCTCACGGTGCGCATCCTCGGCAGAGCCTGTTCCCGAAAAGGCAAACGTCCGGCTCCTTGTCCCACACGGAAGGTGGCAGCCCTGAAAGCTGTTGCTGGTCTTCACCTTCCCCGGGCAGCCTAGTCACAGGCACAACCGCACTGGGAATCTCTGCTTTCCCAAAGACGCAATCTCTCACGGTGCGCATCCTCGGCAGAGCCTGTTCCCGAAAAGGCAAACGTCCGGCTCCTTGTCCCACACGGAAGGTGGCAGCCCTGAAAGCTGTTGCTGGTCTTCACCTTCCCCGGGCAGCCTATTCATAGGCACAACAGGTATTCGGATCTGTGCTTGCCCAGAGAAGGAACAGCTCACGGTGCGCATCCTCGGCAGAGCCTGTTCCCGAAAAGGCAAACGTCCGGCTCCTTGTCCCACACGGAAGGTGGCAGCCCTGAAAGCTGTTGCTGGTCTTCACCTTCCCCGGGCAGCCTATTCATAGGCACAACAGGTATTCGGATCTGTGCTTGCCCAGAGAAGGAACAGCTCACAGTGCGCATCCTCGGCAGAGCCTGTTCCCGAAAAGGCAAACGTCCGGCTCCTTGTCCCACACGGAAGGTGGCAGCCCTGAAAGCTCTTGCTGGTCTTCACCTTCCCCGGGCAGCCTGTTCACAGGCACAACCGCACTGGGAATCTCTGCTTTCCCAAAGACGCAATCTCTCACGTGCGCATCCTCGGCAGAGCCTGTTCCCGAAAAGGCAAACGTCCGGCTCCTTGTCCCACACGGAAGGTGGCAGCCCTGAAAGCTGTTGCTGGTCTTCACCTTCCCCGGGCAGCCTATTCATAGGCACAACAGGTATTCGGATCTGTGCTTGCCCAGAGAAGGAACAGCTCACGGTGCGCATCCTCGGCAGAGCCTGTTCCCGAAAAGGCAAACGTCCGGCTCCTTGTCCCACACGGAAGGTGGCAGCCCTGAAAGCTGTTGCTGGTCTTCACCTTCCCCGGGCAGCCTACTCACAGGCACAACCGCACTGGGAATCTCTGCTTTCCCAAAGACGCAATCTCTCACGGTGCGCATCCTCGGCAGAGCCTGTTCCCGAAAAGGCAAACGTCCGGCTCCTTGTCCCACATGGAAGGTGGCAGCCCTGAAAGCTGTTGCTGGTCTTCACCTTCCCCGGGCAGCCTAGTCACAGGCACAAAGGGTTTTGGGATCTGTGCTTTCCCAAAGACGCAATCTCTCACGGTGCGCATCCTCGGCAGAGCCTGTTCCCGAAAAGGCAAACGTCCGGCTCCTTGTCCCACACGGAAGGTGGCAGCCCTGAAAGCTGTTGCTGGTCTTCACCTTCCCCGGGCAGCCTACTCACAGGCACAACCGCACTGGGAATCTCTGCTTTCCCAAAGACGCAATCTCTCACGGTGCGCATCCTCGGCAGAGCCTGTTCCCGAAAAGGCAAACGTCCGGCTCCTTGTCCCACACGGAAGGTGGCAGCCCTGAAAGCTGTTGCTGGTCTTCACCTTCCCCGGGCAGCCTATTCATAGGCACAACAGGTATTCGGATCTGTGCTTGCCCAGAGAAGGAACAGCTCACGGTGCGCATCCTCGGCAGAGCCTGTTCCCGAAAAGGCAAACGTCCGGCTCCTTGTCCCACACGGAAGGTGGCAGCCCTGAAAGCTGTTGCTGGTCTTCACCTTCCCCGGGCAGCCTATTCATAGGCACAACAGGTATTCGGATCTGTGCTTGCCCAGAGAAGGAACATCTCACGGTGCGCATCCTCGGCAGAGCCTGTTCCCGAAAAGGCAAACGTCCGGCTCCTTGTCCCACACGGAAGGTGGCAGCCCTGAAAGCTGTTGCTGGTCTTCACCTTCCCCGGGCAGCCTACTCACAGGCACAACCGCACTGGGAATCTCTGCTTTCCCAAAGACGCAATCTCTCACGGTGCGCATCCTCGGCAGAGCCTGTTCCCGAAAAGGCAAACGTCCGGCTCCTTGTCCCACACGGAAGGTGGCAGCCCTGAAAGCTGTTGCTGGTCTTCACCTTCCCCGGGCAGCCTAGTCACAGGCACAACCGCACTGGGAATCTCTGCTTTCCCAAAGATGCAATCTCTCACGGTGCGCATCCTCGGCAGAGCCTGTTCCCGAAAAGGCAAACGTCCGGCTCCTTGTCCCACACGGAAGGTGGCAGCCCTGAAAGCTGTTGCTGGTCTTCACCTTCCCCGGGCAGCCTACTCACAGGCACAACCGCACTGGGAATCTCTGCTTTCCCAAAGACGCAATCTCTCACGGTGCGCATCCTCGGCAGAGCCTGTTCCCGAAAAGGCAAACGTCCGGCTCCTTGTCCCACACGGAAGGTGGCAGCCCTGAAAGCTGTTGCTGGTCTTCACCTTCCCCGGGCAGCCTAGTCACAGGCACAACCGCACTGGGAATCTCTGCTTTCCCAAAGACGCAATCTCTCACGGTGCGCATCCTCGGCAGAGCCTGTTCCCGAAAAGGCAAACGTCCGGCTCCTTGTCCCACACGGAAGGTGGCAGCCCTGAAAGCTGTTGCTGGTCTTCACCTTCCCCGGGCAGCCTATTCATAGGCACAACAGGTATTCGGATCTGTGCTTGCCCAGAGAAGGAACATCTCACGGTGCGCATCCTCGGCAGAGCCTGTTCCCGAAAAGGCAAACGTCCGGCTCCTTGTCCCACACGGAAGGTGGCAGCCCTGAAAGCTGTTGCTGGTCTTCACCTTCCCCGGGCAGCCTACTCACAGGCACAACCGCACTGGGAATCTCTGCTTTCCCAAAGACGCAATCTCTCACGGTGCGCATCCTCGGCAGAGCCTGTTCCCGAAAAGGCAAACGTCCGGCTCCTTGTCCCACACGGAAGGTGGCAGCCCTGAAAGCTGTTGCTGGTCTTCACCTTCCCCGGGCAGCCTAGTCACAGGCACAACCGCACTGGGAATCTCTGCTTTCCCAAAGATGCAATCTCTCACGGTGCGCATCCTCGGCAGAGCCTGTTCCCGAAAAGGCAAACGTCCGGCTCCTTGTCCCACACGGAAGGTGGCAGCCCTGAAAGCTCTTGCTGGTCTTCACCTTCCCCGGGCAGCCTAGTCACAGGCACAAAGGGTTTTGGGATCTCTGCTTTCCCAAAGACGCAATCTCTCACGGTGCGCATCCTCGGCAGAGCCTGTTCCCGAAAAGGCAAACGTCCGGCTCCTTGTCCCACACGGAAGGTGGCAGCCCTGAAAGCTGTTGCTGGTCTTCACCTTCCCCGGGCAGCCTATTCATAGGCACAACAGGTATTCGGATCTGTGCTTGCCCAGAGAAGGAACAGCTCACAGTGCGCATCCTCGGCAGAGCCTGTTCCCGAAAAGGCAAACGTCCGGCTCCTTGTCCCACACGGAAGGTGGCAGCCCTGAAAGCTCTTGCTGGTCTTCACCTTCCCCGGGCAGCCTGTTCACAGGCACAACCGCACTGGGAATCTCTGCTTTCCCAAAGACGCAATCTCTCACGGTGCGCATCCTCGGCAGAGCCTGTTCCCGAAAAGGCAAACGTCCGGCTCCTTGTCCCACACGGAAGGTGGCAGCCCTGAAAGCTGTTGCTGGTCTTCACCTTCCCCGGGCAGCCTATTCATAGGCACAACAGGTATTCGGATCTGTGCTTGCCCAGAGAAGGAACAGCTCACGGTGCGCATCCTCGGCAGAGCCTGTTCCCGAAAAGGCAAACGTCCGGCTCCTTGTCCCACACGGAAGGTGGCAGCCCTGAAAGCTGTTGCTGGTCTTCACCTTCCCCGGGCAGCCTAGTCACAGGCACAACCGCACTGGGAATCTCTGCTTTCCCAAAGACGCAATCTCTCACGGTGCGCATCCTCGGCAGAGCCTGTTCCCGAAAAGGCAAACGTCCGGCTCCTTGTCCCACACGGAAGGTGGCAGCCCTGAAAGCTGTTGCTGGTCTTCACCTTCCCCGGGCAGCCTAGTCACAGGCACAAAGGGTTTTGGGATCTGTGCTTTCCCAAAGACGCAATCTCTCACGGTGCGCATCCTCGGCAGAGCCTGTTCCCGAAAAGGCAAACGTCCGGCTCCTTGTCCCACACGGAAGGTGGCAGCCCTGAAAGCTGTTGCTGGTCTTCACCTTCCCCGGGCAGCCTACTCACAGGCACAACCGCACTGGGAATCTCTGCTTTCCCAAAGACGCAATCTCTCACGGTGCGCATCCTCGGCAGAGCCTGTTCCCGAAAAGGCAAACGTCCGGCTCCTTGTCCCACACGGAAGGTGGCAGCCCTGAAAGCTGTTGCTGGTCTTCACCTTCCCCGGGCAGCCTATTCATAGGCACAACAGGTATTCGGATCTGTGCTTGCCCAGAGAAGGAACAGCTCACGGTGCGCATCCTCGGCAGAGCCTGTTCCCGAAAAGGCAAACGTCCGGCTCCTTGTCCCACACGGAAGGTGGCAGCCCTGAAAGCTGTTGCTGGTCTTCACCTTCCCCGGGCAGCCTATTCATAGGCACAACAGGTATTCGGATCTGTGCTTGCCCAGAGAAGGAACAGCTCACGGTGCGCATCCTCGGCAGAGCCTGTTCCCGAAAAGGCAAACGTCCGGCTCCTTGTCCCACACGGAAGGTGGCAGCCCGGAAAGCTGTTGCTGGTCTTCACCTTCCCCGGGCAGCCTGTTCACAGGCACAACAGGTATTCGGATCTGTGCTTGCCCAGAGAAGGAACATCTCACGGTGCGCATCCTCGGCAGAGCCTGTTCCCGAAAAGGCAAACGTCCGCCTCCTTGTCCCACACGGAAGGTGGCAGCCCTGAAAGCTGTTGCTGGTCTTCACCTTCCCCGGGCAGCCTAGTCACAGGCACAACCGCACTGGGAATCTCTGCTTTCCCAAAGACGCAATCTCTCACGGTGCGCATCCTCGGCAGAGCCTGTTCCCGAAAAGGCAAACGTCCGGCTCCTTGTCCCACACGGAAGGTGGCAGCCCTGAAAGCTGTTGCTGGTCTTCACCTTCCCCGGGCAGCCTAGTCACAGGCACAACCGCACTGGGAATCTCTGCTTTCCCAAAGACGCAATCTCTCACGGTGCGCATCCTCGGCAGAGCCTGTTCCCGAAAAGGCAAACGTCCGGCTCCTTGTCCCACACGGAAGGTGGCAGCCCTGAAAGCTGTTGCTGGTCTTCACCTTCCCCGGGCAGCCTAGTCACAGGCACAACCGCACTGGGAATCTCTGCTTTCCCAAAGACGCAATCTCTCACGGTGCGCATCCTCGGCAGAGCCTGTTCCCGAAAAGGCAAACGTCCGGCTCCTTGTCCCACACGGAAGGTGGCAGCCCTGAAAGCTGTTGCTGGTCTTCACCTTCCCCGGGCAGCCTACTCACAGGCACAACCGCACTGGGAATCTCTGCTTTCCCAAAGACGCAATCTCTCACAGTGCGCATCCTCGGCAGAGCCTGTTCCCGAAAAGGCAAACGTCCGGCTCCTTGTCCCACACGGAAGGTGGCAGCCCTGAAAGCTGTTGCTGGTCTTCACCTTCCCCGGGCAGCCTACTCACAGGCACAAAGGGTTTTGGGATCTGTGCTTTCCCAAAGACGCAATCTCTCACGGTGCGCATCCTCGGCAGAGCCTGTTCCCGAAAAGGCAAACGTCCGCCTCCTTGTCCCACACGGAAGGTGGCAGCCCTGAAAGCTGTTGCTGGTCTTCACCTTCCCCGGGCAGCCTACTCACAGGCACAACAGATATTGGGACCTCTGCTTTCCCAAAGACGCAATCTCTCACGGTGCTAAACCTCAGCAGAGCCTGTTCCCGAAAAGGCAAACGTCCGGCTCCTTGTCCCACACGGAAGGTGGCAGCCCTGAAAGCTGTTGCTGGTCTTCACCTTCCCCGGGCAGCCTACTCACAGGCACAACCGCACTGGGAATCTCTGCTTTCCCAAAGACGCAATCTCTCACGGTGCGCATCCTCGGCAGAGCCTGTTCCCGAAAAGGCAAACGTCCGGCTCCTTGTCCCACACGGAAGGTGGCAGCCCTGAAAGCTGTTGCTGGTCTTCACCTTCCCCGGGCAGCCTACTCACAGGCACAACCGCACTGGGAATCTCTGCTTTCCCAAAGACGCAATCTCTCACGGTGCGCATCCTCGGCAGAGCCTGTTCCCGAAAAGGCAAACGTCCGGCTCCTTGTCCCACACGGAAGGTGGCAGCCCTGAAAGCTGTTGCTGGTCTTCACCTTCCCCGGGCAGCCTATTCATAGGCACAACAGGTATTCGGATCTGTGCTTGCCCAGAGAAGGAACAGCTCACGGTGCGCATCCTCGGCAGAGCCTGTTCCCGAAAAGGCAAACGTCCGGCTCCTTGTCCCACACGGAAGGTGGCAGCCCTGAAAGCTGTTGCTGGTCTTCACCTTCCCCGGGCAGCCTGTTCACAGGCACAACAGGTTTTGGGATCTGTGCTTGCCCAGAGAAGGAACATCTCACGGTGCGCATCCTCGGCAGAGCCTGTTCCCGAAAAGGCAAACGTCCGGCTCCTTGTCCCACACGGAAGGTGGCAGCCCTGAAAGCTGTTGCTGGTCTTCACCTTCCCCGGGCAGCCTACTCACAGGCACAACCGCACTGGGAATCTCTGCTTTCCCAAAGACGCAATCTCTCACGGTGCGCATCCTCGGCAGAGCCTGTTCCCGAAAAGGCAAACGTCCGGCTCCTTGTCCCACACGGAAGGTGGCAGCCCTGAAAGCTCTTGCTGGTCTTCACCTTCCCCGGGCAGCCTAGTCACAGGCACAAAGGGTTTTGGGATCTCTGCTTTCCCAAAGACGCAATCTCTCACGGTGCGCATCCTCGGCAGAGCCTGTTCCCGAAAAGGCAAACGTCCGGCTCCTTGTCCCACACGGAAGGTGGCAGCCCTGAAAGCTGTTGCTGGTCTTCACCTTCCCCGGGCAGCCTATTCATAGGCACAACAGGTATTCGGATCTGTGCTTGCCCAGAGAAGGAACAGCTCACAGTGCGCATCCTCGGCAGAGCCTGTTCCCGAAAAGGCAAACGTCCGGCTCCTTGTCCCACACGGAAGGTGGCAGCCCTGAAAGCTGTTGCTGGTCTTCACCTTCCCCGGGCAGCCTGTTCACAGGCACAACCGCACTGGGAATCTCTGCTTTCCCAAAGACGCAATCTCTCACGGTGCGCATCCTCGGCAGAGCCTGTTCCCGAAAAGGCAAACGTCCGGCTCCTTGTCCCACACGGAAGGTGGCAGCCCTGAAAGCTGTTGCTGGTCTTCACCTTCCCCGGGCAGCCTATTCATAGGCACAACAGGTATTCGGATCTGTGCTTGCCCAGAGAAGGAACAGCTCACGGTGCGCATCCTCGGCAGAGCCTGTTCCCGAAAAGGCAAACGTCCGGCTCCTTGTCCCACACGGAAGGTGGCAGCCCTGAAAGCTGTTGCTGGTCTTCACCTTCCCCGGGCAGCCTACTCACAGGCACAACCGCACTGGGAATCTCTGCTTTCCCAAAGATGCAATCTCTCACGGTGCGCATCCTCGGCAGAGCCTGTTCCCGAAAAGGCAAACGTCCGGCTCCTTGTCCCACACGGAAGGTGGCAGCCCTGAAAGCTGTTGCTGGTCTTCACCTTCCCCGGGCAGCCTAGTCACAGGCACAAAGGGTTTTGGGATCTGTGCTTTCCCAAAGACGCAATCTCTCACGGTGCGCATCCTCGGCAGAGCCTGTTCCCGAAAAGGCAAACGTCCGGCTCCTTGTCCCACACGGAAGGTGGCAGCCCTGAAAGCTGTTGCTGGTCTTCACCTTCCCCGGGCAGCCTAGTCACAGGCACAACCGCACTGGGAATCTCTGCTTTCCCAAAGACGCAATCTCTCACGGTGCGCATCCTCGGCAGAGCCTGTTCCCGAAAAGGCAAACGTCCGGCTCCTTGTCCCACACGGAAGGTGGCAGCCCTGAAAGCTGTTGCTGGTCTTCACCTTCCCCGGGCAGCCTATTCATAGGCACAACAGGTATTCGGATCTGTGCTTGCCCAGAGAAGGAACAGCTCACGGTGCGCATCCTCGGCAGAGCCTGTTCCCGAAAAGGCAAACGTCCGGCTCCTTGTCCCACACGGAAGGTGGCAGCCCGGAAAGCTGTTGCTGGTCTTCACCTTCCCCGGGCAGCCTGTTCACAGGCACAACAGGTATTCGGATCTGTGCTTGCCCAGAGAAGGAACATCTCACGGTGCGCATCCTCGGCAGAGCCTGTTCCCGAAAAGGCAAACGTCCGGCTCCTTGTCCCACACGGAAGGTGGCAGCCCTGAAAGCTGTTGCTGGTCTTCACCTTCCCCGGGCAGCCTGTTCACAGGCACAACCGCACTGGGAATCTCTGCTTTCCCAAAGACGCAATCTCTCACGGTGCGCATCCTCGGCAGAGCCTGTTCCCGAAAAGGCAAACGTCCGGCTCCTTGTCCCACACGGAAGGTGGCAGCCCTGAAAGCTGTTGCTGGTCTTCACCTTCCCCGGGCAGCCTAGTCACAGGCACAACCGCACTGGGAATCTCTGCTTTCCCAAAGATGCAATCTCTCACGGTGCGCATCCTCGGCAGAGCCTGTTCCCGAAAAGGCAAACGTCCGGCTCCTTGTCCCACACGGAAGGTGGCAGCCCTGAAAGCTGTTGCTGGTCTTCACCTTCCCCGGGCAGCCTACTCACAGGCACAACCGCACTGGGAATCTCTGCTTTCCCAAAGACGCAATCTCTCACGGTGCGCATCCTCGGCAGAGCCTGTTCCCGAAAAGGCAAACGTCCGGCTCCTTGTCCCACACGGAAGGTGGCAGCCCTGAAAGCTGTTGCTGGTCTTCACCTTCCCCGGGCAGCCTAGTCACAGGCACAAAGGGTTTTGGGATCTGTGCTTTCCCAAAGATGCAATCTCTCACGGTGCGCATCCTCGGCAGAGCCTGTTCCCGAAAAGGCAAACGTCCGGCTCCTTGTCCCACACGGAAGGTGGCAGCCCTGAAAGCTGTTGCTGGTCTTCACCTTCCCCGGGCAGCCTATTCATAGGCACAACAGGTATTCGGATCTGTGCTTGCCCAGAGAAGGAACAGCTCACAGTGCGCATCCTCGGCAGAGCCTGTTCCCGAAAAGGCAAACGTCCGGCTCCTTGTCCCACACGGAAGGTGGCAGCCCTGAAAGCTGTTGCTGGTCTTCACCTTCCCCGGGCAGCCTGTTCACAGGCACAACCGCACTGGGAATCTCTGCTTTCCCAAAGACGCAATCTCTCACGGTGCGCATCCTCGGCAGAGCCTGTTCCCGAAAAGGCAAACGTCCGGCTCCTTGTCCCACACGGAAGGTGGCAGCCCTGAAAGCTGTTGCTGGTCTTCACCTTCCCCGGGCAGCCTACTCACAGGCACAACCGCACTGGGAATCTCTGCTTTCCCAAAGATGCAATCTCTCACGGTGCGCATCCTCGGCAGAGCCTGTTCCCGAAAAGGCAAACGTCCGGCTCCTTGTCCCACACGGAAGGTGGCAGCCCTGAAAGCTGTTGCTGGTCTTCACCTTCCCCGGGCAGCCTAGTCATAGGCACAACAGGTATTCGGATCTGTGCTTGCCCAGAGAAGGAACAGCTCACGGTGCGCATCCTCGGCAGAGCCTGTTCCCGAAAAGGCAAACGTCCGGCTCCTTGTCCCACACGGAAGGTGGCAGCCCTGAAAGCTGTTGCTGGTCTTCACCTTCCCCGGGCAGCCTAGTCACAGGCACAACAGGTATTCGGATCTGTGCTTGCGCAGAGAAGGAACAGCTCACGGTGCGCATCCTCGGCAGAGCCTGTTCCCGAAAAGGCAAACGTCCGGCTCCTTGTCCCACACGGAAGGTGGCAGCCCTGAAAGCTGTTGCTGGTCTTCACCTTCCCCGGGCAGCCTAGTCACAGGCACAACCGCACTGGGAATCTCTGCTTTCCCAAAGACGCAATCTCTCACGGTGCGCATCCTCGGCAGAGCCTGTTCCCGAAAAGGCAAACGTCCGGCTCCTTGTCCCACACGGAAGGTGGCAGCCCTGAAAGCTGTTGCTGGTCTTCACCTTCCCCGGGCAGCCTAGTCACAGGCACAACCGCACTGGGAATCTCTGCTTTCCCAAAGACGCAATCTCTCACGGTGCGCATCCTCAGCAGAGCCTGTTCCCGAAAAGGCAAACGTCCGGCTCCTTGTCCCACACGGAAGGTGGCAGCCCGGAAAGCTGTTGCTGGTCTTCACCTTCCCCGGGCAGCCTAGTCACAGGCACAAAGGGTTTTGGGATCTGTGCTTTCCCAAAGACGCAATCTCTCACGGTGCGCATCCTCGGCAGAGCCTGTTCCCGAAAAGGCAAACGTCCGGCTCCTTGTCCCACACGGAAGGTGGCAGCCCTGAAAGCTGTTGCTGGTCTTCACCTTCCCCGGGCAGCCTAGTCATAGGCACAACAGGTATTCGGATCTGTGCTTGCCCAGAGAAGGAACAGCTCACAGTGCGCATCCTCGGCAGAGCCTGTTCCCGAAAAGGCAAACGTCCGGCTCCTTGTCCCACACGGAAGGTGGCAGCCCTGAAAGCTGTTGCTGGTCTTCACCTTCCCCGGGCAGCCTGTTCACAGGCACAACCGCACTGGGAATCTCTGCTTTCCCAAAGACGCAATCTCTCACGGTGCGCATCCTCGGCAGAGCCTGTTCCCGAAAAGGCAAACGTCCGGCTCCTTGTCCCACACGGAAGGTGGCAGCCCTGAAAGCTGTTGCTGGTCTTCACCTTCCCCGGGCAGCCTAGTCACAGGCACAAAGGGTTTTGGGATCTGTGCTTTCCCAAAGACGCAATCTCTCACGGTGCGCATCCTCGGCAGAGCCTGTTCCCGAAAAGGCAAACGTCCGGCTCCTTGTCCCACACGGAAGGTGGCAGCCCTGAAAGCTGTTGCTGGTCTTCACCTTCCCCGGGCAGCCTAGTCACAGGCACAAAGGGTTTTGGGATCTGTGCTTTCCCAAAGACGCAATCTCTCACGGTGCGCATCCTCGGCAGAGCCTGTTCCCGAAAAGGCAAACGTCCGGCTCCTTGTCCCACACGGAAGGTGGCAGCCCTGAAAGCTGTTGCTGGTCTTCACCTTCCCCAGGCAGCCTGTTCACAGGCACAACCGCACTGGGAATCTCTGCTTTCCCAAAGACGCAATCTCTCACGGTGCGCATCCTCGGCAGAGCCTGTTCCCGAAAAGGCAAACGTCCGGCTCCTTGTCCCACACGGAAGGTGGCAGCCCTGAAAGCTGTTGCTGGTCTTCACCTTCCCCGGGCAGCCTGTTCACAGGCACAACAGGTTTTGGGATCTGTGCTTGCCCAGAGAAGGAACAGCTCACGGTGCGCATCCTCGGCAGAGCCTGTTCCCGAAAAGGCAAACGTCCGGCTCCTTGTCCCACACGGAAGGTGGCAGCCCTGAAAGCTGTTGCTGGTCTTCACCTTCCCCGGGCAGCCTAGTCACAGGCACAACCGCACTGGGAATCTCTGCTTTCCCAAAGATGCAATCTCTCACGGTGCGCATCCTCGGCAGAGCCTGTTCCCGAAAAGGCAAACGTCCGGCTCCTTGTCCCACACGGAAGGTGGCAGCCCTGAAAGCTGTTGCTGGTCTTCACCTTCCCCGGGCAGCCTACTCACAGGCACAACCGCACTGGGAATCTCTGCTTTCCCAAAGACGCAATCTCTCACGGTGCGCATCCTCGGCAGAGCCTGTTCCCGAAAAGGCAAACGTCCGGCTCCTTGTCCCACACGGAAGGTGGCAGCCCTGAAAGCTGTTGCTGGTCTTCACCTTCCCCGGGCAGCCTATTCATAGGCACAACAGGTATTCGGATCTGTGCTTGCCCAGAGAAGGAACAGCTCACGGTGCGCATCCTCGGCAGAGCCTGTTCCCGAAAAGGCAAACGTCCGGCTCCTTGTCCCACACGGAAGGTGGCAGCCCTGAAAGCTGTTGCTGGTCTTCACCTTCCCCGGGCAGCCTAGTCACAGGCACAAAGGGTTTTGGGATCTGTGCTTTCCCAAAGACGCAATCTCTCACGGTGCGCATCCTCGGCAGAGCCTGTTCCCGAAAAGGCAAACGTCCGGCTCCTTGTCCCACACGGAAGGTGGCAGCCCTGAAAGCTGTTGCTGGTCTTCACCTTCCCCGGGCAGCCTAGTCACAGGCACAAAGGGTTTTGGGATCTGTGCTTTCCCAAAGACGCAATCTCTCACGGTGCGCATCCTCGGCAGAGCCTGTTCCCGAAAAGGCAAACGTCCGGCTCCTTGTCCCACACGGAAGGTGGCAGCCCTGAAAGCTGTTGCTGGTCTTCACCTTCCCCGGGCAGCCTAGTCACAGGCACAAAGGGTTTTGGGATCTGTGCTTTCCCAAAGACGCAATCTCTCACGGTGCGCATCCTCGGCAGAGCCTGTTCCCGAAAAGGCAAACGTCCGGCTCCTTGTCCCACACGGAAGGTGGCAGCCCGGAAAGCTGTTGCTGGTCTTCACCTTCCCCGGGCAGCCTACTCACAGGCACAACCGCACTGGGAATCTCTGCTTTCCCAAAGACGCAATCTCTCACGGTGCGCATCCTCGGCAGAGCCTGTTCCCGAAAAGGCAAACGTCCGGCTCCTTGTCCCACATGGAAGGTGGCAGCCCTGAAAGCTGTTGCTGGTCTTCACCTTCCCCGGGCAGCCTATTCATAGGCACAACAGGTATTCGGATCTGTGCTTGCCCAGAGAAGGAACAGCTCACAGTGCGCATCCTCGGCAGAGCCTGTTCCCGAAAAGGCAAACGTCCGGCTCCTTGTCCCACACGGAAGGTGGCAGCCCTGAAAGCTGTTGCTGGTCTTCACCTTCCCCGGGCAGCCTGTTCACAGGCACAACCGCACTGGGAATCTCTGCTTTCCCAAAGACGCAATCTCTCACGGTGCGCATCCTCGGCAGAGCCTGTTCCCGAAAAGGCAAACGTCCGGCTCCTTGTCCCACACGGAAGGTGGCAGCCCTGAAAGCTGTTGCTGGTCTTCACCTTCCCCGGGCAGCCTAGTCATAGGCACAACAGGTATTCGGATCTGTGCTTGCCCAGAGAAGGAACAGCTCACGGTGCGCATCCTCGGCAGAGCCTGTTCCCGAAAAGGCAAACGTCCGGCTCCTTGTCCCACACGGAAGGTGGCAGCCCTGAAAGCTGTTGCTGGTCTTCACCTTCCCCGGGCAGCCTAGTAACAGGCACAAAGGGTTTTGGGATCTGTGCTTTCCCAAAGACGCAATCTCTCACGGTGCGCATCCTCGTCAGAGCCTGTTCCCGAAAAGGCAAACGTCCGGCTCCTTGTCCCACACGGAAGGTGGCAGCCCTGAAAGCTGTTGCTGGTCTTCACCTTCCCCGGGCAGCCTACTCACAGGCACAAAGGGTTTTGGGATCTGTGCTTTCCCAAAGACGCAATCTCTCACGGTGCGCATCCTCGGCAGAGCCTGTTCCCGAAAAGGCAAACGTCCGGCTCCTTGTCCCACACGGAAGGTGGCAGCCCTGAAAGCTGTTGCTGGTCTTCACCTTCCCCGGGCAGCCTGTTCACAGGCACAACCGCACTGGGAATCTCTGCTTTCCCAAAGACGCAATCTCTCACGGTGCGCATCCTCGGCAGAGCCTGTTCCCGAAAAGGCAAACGTCCGGCTCCTTGTCCCACACGGAAGGTGGCAGCCCTGAAAGCTGTTGCTGGTCTTCACCTTCCCCGGGCAGCCTAGTCACAGGCACAACCGCACTGGGAATCTCTGCTTTCCCAAAGACGCAATCTCTCACGGTGCGCATCCTCGGCAGAGCCTGTTCCCGAAAAGGCAAACGTCCGGCTCCTTGTCCCACACGGAAGGTGGCAGCCCTGAAAGCTGTTGCTGGTCTTCACCTTCCCCGGGCAGCCTACTCACAGGCACAACCGCACCGGGAATCTCTGCTTTCCCAAAGACGCAATCTCACGGTGCGCATCCTCGGCAGAGCCTGTTCCCGAAAAGGCAAACGTCCGGCTCCTTGTCCCACACGGAAGGTGGCAGCCCTGAAAGCTGTTGCTGGTCTTCACCTTCCCCGGGCAGCCTACTCACAGGCACAAAGGGTTTTGGGATCTGTGCTTTCCCAAAGACGCAATCTCTCACGGTGCGCATCCTCGGCAGAGCCTGTTCCCGAAAAGGCAAACGTCCGGCTCCTTGTCCCACACGGAAGGTGGCAGCCCTGAAAGCTGTTGCTGGTCTTCACCTTCCCCGGGCAGCCTAGTCATAGGCACAACAGGTATTCGGATCTGTGCTTGCCCAGAGAAGGAACAGCTCACGGTGCGCATCCTCGGCAGAGCCTGTTCCCGAAAAGGCAAACGTCCGGCTCCTTGTCCCACACGGAAGGTGGCAGCCCTGAAAGCTGTTGCTGGTCTTCACCTTCCCCGGGCAGCCTAGTCACAGGCACAACCGCACTGGGAATCTCTGCTTTCCCAAAGATGCAATCTCTCACGGTGCGCATCCTCGGCAGAGCCTGTTCCCGAAAAGGCAAACGTCCGGCTCCTTGTCCCACACGGAAGGTGGCAGCCCTGAAAGCTGTTGCTGGTCTTCACCTTCCCCGGGCAGCCTACTCACAGGCACAACCGCACTGGGAATCTCTGCTTTCCCAAAGACGCAATCTCTCACGGTGCGCATCCTCGGCAGAGCCTGTTCCCGAAAAGGCAAACGTCCGGCTCCTTGTCCCACACGGAAGGTGGCAGCCCTGAAAGCTGTTGCTGGTCTTCACCTTCCCCGGGCAGCCTACTCACAGGCACAACAGATATTGGGACCTCTGCTTTCCCAAAGATGCAATCATTCACGGTGCTAAACCTCAGCAGAGCCTGTTCCCGAAAAGGCAAACGTCCGGCTCCTTGTCCCACACGGAAGGTGGCAGCCCTGAAAGCTGTTGCTGGTCTTCACCTTCCCCGGGCAGCCTAGTCACAGGCACAACCGCACTGGGAATCTCTGCTTTCCCAAAGACGCAATCTCTCACGGTGCGCATCCTCGGCAGAGCCTGTTCCCGAAAAGGCAAACGTCCGGCTCCTTGTCCCACACGGAAGGTGGCAGCCCTGAAAGCTGTTGCTGGTCTTCACCTTCCCCGGGCAGCCTATTCATAGGCACAACAGGTATTCGGATCTGTGCTTGCCCAGAGAAGGAACAGCTCACGGTGCGCATCCTCGGCAGAGCCTGTTCCCGAAAAGGCAAACGTCCGGCTCCTTGTCCCACACGGAAGGTGGCAGCCCTGAAAGCTGTTGCTGGTCTTCACCTTCCCCGGGCAGCCTATTCATAGGCACAACAGGTATTCGGATCTGTGCTTGCCCAGAGAAGGAACAGCTCATGGTGCGCATCCTCGGCAGAGCCTGTTCCCGAAAAGGCAAACGTCCGGCTCCTTGTCCCACACGGAAGGTGGCAGCCCTGAAAGCTGTTGCTGGTCTTCACCTTCCCCGGGCAGCCTACTCACAGGCACAACCGCACTGGGAATCTCTGCTTTCCCAAAGACGCAATCTCTCACGGTGCGCATCCTCGGCAGAGCCTGTTCCCGAAAAGGCAAATGTCCGGCTCCTTGTCCCACACGGAAGGTGGCATCCCTGAAAGCTGTTGCTGGTCTTCACCTTCCCCGGGCAGCCTACTCACAGGCACAACCGCACTGGGAATCTCTGCTTTCCCAAAGATGCAATCTCTCACGGTGCGCATCCTCGGCAGAGCCTGTTCCCGAAAAGGCAAACGTCCGGCTCCTTGTCCCACACGGAAGGTGGCAGCCCTGAAAGCTGTTGCTGGTCTTCACCTTCCCCGGGCAGCCTACTCACAGGCACAAAGGGTTTTGGGATCTCTGCTTTCCCAAAGACGCAATCTCTCACGGTGCGCATCCTCGGCAGAGCCTGTTCCCGAAAAGGCAAACGTCCGGCTCCTTGTCCCACACGGAAGGTGGCAGCCCTGAAAGCTGTTGCTGGTCTTCACCTTCCCCGGGCAGCCTACTCACAGGCACAACCGCACTGGGAATCTCTGCTTTCCCAAAGACGCAATCTCTCACGGTGCGCATCCTCGGCAGAGCCTGTTCCCGAAAAGGCAAACGTCCGGCTCCTTGTCCCACACGGAAGGTGGCAGCCCTGAAAGCTGTTGCTGGTCTTCACCTTCCCCGGGCAGCCTACTCACAGGCACAACCGCACTGGGAATCTCTGCTTTCCCAAAGACGCAATCTCTCACGGTGCGCATCCTCGGCAGAGCCTGTTCCCGAAAAGGCAAACGTCCGGCTCCTTGTCCCACACGGAAGGTGGCAGCCCTGAAAGCTGTTGCTGGTCTTCACCTTCCCCGGGCAGCCTATTCATAGGCACAACAGGTATTCGGATCTGTGCTTGCCCAGAGAAGGAACAGCTCACAGTGCGCATCCTCGGCAGAGCCTGTTCCCGAAAAGGCAAACGTCCGGCTCCTTGTCCCACACGGAAGGTGGCAGCCCTGAAAGCTCTTGCTGGTCTTCACCTTCCCCGGGCAGCCTACTCACAGGCACAACCGCACTGGGAATCTCTGCTTTCCCAAAGACGCAATCTCTCACGGTGCGCATCCTCGGCAGAGCCTGTTCCCGAAAAGGCAAACGTCCGGCTCCTTGTCCCACACGGAAGGTGGCAGCCCTGAAAGCTGTTGCTGGTCTTCACCTTCCCCGGGCAGCCTGTTCACAGGCACAACCGCACTGGGAATCTCTGCTTTCCCAAAGACGCAATCTCTCACGGTGCGCATCCTCGGCAGAGCCTGTTCCCGAAAAGGCAAACGTCCGGCTCCTTGTCCCACACGGAAGGTGGCAGCCCTGAAAGCTGTTGCTGGTCTTCACCTTCCCCGGGCAGCCTATTCATAGGCACAACAGGTATTCGGATCTGTGCTTGCCCAGAGAAGGAACAGCTCACGGTGCGCATCCTCGGCAGAGCCTGTTCCCGAAAAGGCAAACGTCCGGCTCCTTGTCCCACACGGAAGGTGGCAGCCCTGAAAGCTGTTGCTGGTCTTCACCTTCCCCGGGCAGCCTGTTCACAGGCACAACCGCACTGGGACTCTCTGCTTTCCCAAAGACGCAATCTCTCACGGTGCGCATCCTCGGCAGAGCCTGTTCCCGAAAAGGCAAACGTCCGGCTCCTTGTCCCACACGGAAGGTGGCAGCCCTGAAAGCTGTTGCTGGTCTTCACCTTCCCCGGGCAGCCTACTCACAGGCACAACCGCACTGGGAATCTCTGCTTTCCCAAAGACGCAATCTCTCACGGTGCGCATCCTCGGCAGAGCCTGTTCCCGAAAAGGCAAACGTCCGGCTCCTTGTCCCACACGGAAGGTGGCAGCCCTGAAAGCTGTTGCTGGTCTTCACCTTCCCCGGGCAGCCTAGTCACAGGCACAACCGCACTGGGAATCTCTGCTTTCCCAAAGACGCAATCTCTCATGGTGCGCATCCTCGGCAGAGCCTGTTCCCGAAAAGGCAAACGTCCGGCTCCTTGTCCCACACGGAAGGTGGCAGCCCTGAAAGCTGTTGCTGGTCTTCACCTTCCCCGGGCAGCCTGTTCACAGGCACAACAGGTTTTGGGATCTGTGCTTGCCCAGAGAAGGAACATCTCACGGTGCGCATCCTCGGCAGAGCCTGTTCCCGAAAAGGCAAACGTCCGGCTCCTTGTCCCACACGGAAGGTGGCAGCCCTGAAAGCTGTTGCTGGTCTTCACCTTCCCCGGGCAGCCTACTCACAGGCACAACCGCACTGGGAATCTCTGCTTTCCCAAAGACGCAATCTCTCACGGTGCGCATCCTCGGCAGAGCCTGTTCCCGAAAAGGCAAACGTCCGGCTCCTTGTCCCACACGGAAGGTGGCAGCCCTGAAAGCTGTTGCTGGTCTTCACCTTCCCCGGGCAGCCTACTCACAGGCACAACCGCACTGGGAATCTCTGCTTTCCCAAAGATGCAATCTCTCACGGTGCGCATCCTCGGCAGAGCCTGTTCCCGAAAAGGCAAACGTCCGGCTCCTTGTCCCACACGGAAGGTGGCAGCCCGGAAAGCTGTTGCTGGTCTTCACCTTCCCCGGGCAGCCTATTCATAGGCACAACAGGTATTCGGATCTGTGCTTGCCCAGAGAAGGAACAGCTCACGGTGCGCATCCTCGGCAGAGCCTGTTCCCGAAAAGGCAAACGTCCGGCTCCTTGTCCCACACGGAAGGTGGCAGCCCTGAAAGCTGTTGCTGGTCTTCACCTTCCCCGGGCAGCCTGTTCACAGGCACAACAGGTTTTGGGATCTGTGCTTGCCCAGAGAAGGAACATCTCACGGTGCGCATCCTCGGCAGAGCCTGTTCCCGAAAAGGCAAACGTCCGGCTCCTTGTCCCACACGGAAGGTGGCAGCCCTGAAAGCTGTTGCTGGTCTTCACCTTCCCCGGGCAGCCTACTCACAGGCACAACCGCACTGGGAATCTCTGCTTTCCCAAAGACGCAATCTCTCACGGTGCGCATCCTCGGCAGAGCCTGTTCCCGAAAAGGCAAACGTCCGGCTCCTTGTCCCACACGGAAGGTGGCAGCCCTGAAAGCTGTTGCTGGTCTTCACCTTCCCCGGGCAGCCTACTCACAGGCACAGCTGCACTGGGAATCTCTGCTTTCCCAAAGATGCAATCTCTCACGGTGCGCATCCTCGGCAGAGCCTGTTCCCGAAAAGGCAAACGTCCGGCTCCTTGTCCCACACGGAAGGTGGCAGCCCTGAAAGCTGTTGCTGGTCTTCACCTTCCCCGGGCAGCCTACTCACAGGCACAACCGCACTGGGAATCTCTGCTTTCCCAAAGACGCAATCTCTCACGGTGCGCATCCTCGGCAGAGCCTGTTCCCGAAAAGGCAAACGTCCGGCTCCTTGTCCCACACGGAAGGTGGCAGCCCGGAAAGCTGTTGCTGGTCTTCACCTTCCCCGGGCAGCCTATTCATAGGCACAACAGGTATTCGGATCTGTGCTTGCCCAGAGAAGGAACAGCTCACGGTGCGCATCCTCGGCAGAGCCTGTTCCCGAAAAGGCAAACGTCCGGCTCCTTGTCCCACACGGAAGGTGGCAGCCCTGAAAGCTGTTGCTGGTCTTCACCTTCCCCGGGCAGCCTAGTCACAGGCACAACCGCACTGGGAATCTCTGCTTTCCCAAAGATGCAATCTCTCACGGTGCGCATCCTCGGCAGAGCCTGTTCCCGAAAAGGCAAACGTCCGGCTCCTTGTCCCACACGGAAGGTGGCAGCCCTGAAAGCTGTTGCTGGTCTTCACCTTCCCCGGGCAGCCTACTCACAGGCACAAAGGGTTTTGGGATCTGTGCTTTCCCAAAGACGCAATCTCTCACGGTGCGCATCCTCGGCAGAGCCTGTTCCCGAAAAGGCAAACGTCCGGCTTGTCCCACACGGAAGGTGGCAGCCCTGAAAGCTGTTGCTGGTCTTCACCTTCCCCGGGCAGCCTGTTCACAGGCACAACCGCACTGGGAATCTCTGCTTTCCAAAGACGCAATCTCTCACGGTGCGCATCCTCGGCAGAGCCTGTTCCCGAAAAGGCAAACGTCCGGCTCCTTGTCCCACACGGAAGGTGGCAGCCCTGAAAGCTGTTGCTGGTCTTCACCTTCCCCGGGCAGCCTACTCACAGGCACAACCGCACTGGGAATCTCTGCTTTCCCAAAGACGCAATCTCTCACGGTGCGCATCCTCGGCAGAGCCTGTTCCCGAAAAGGCAAACGTCCGGCTCCTTGTCCCACACGGAAGGTGGCAGCCCTGAAAGCTGTTGCTGGTCTTCACCTTCCCCGGGCAGCCTAGTCACAGGCACAAAGGGTTTTGGGATCTCTGCTTTCCCAAAGATGCAATCTCTCACGGTGCGCATCCTCGGCAGAGCCTGTTCCCGAAAAGGCAAACGTCCGGCTCCTTGTCCCACACGGAAGGTGGCAGCCCTGAAAGCTGTTGCTGGTCTTCACCTTCCCCGGGCAGCCTAGTCATAGGCACAACAGGTATTCGGATCTGTGCTTGCCCAGAGAAGTAACAGCTCACGGTGCGCATCCTCGGCAGAGCCTGTTCCCGAAAAGGCAAACGTCCGGCTCCTTGTCCCACACGGAAGGTGGCAGCCCTGAAAGCTGTTGCTGGTCTTCACCTTCCCCGGGCAGCCTACTCACAAGCACAACCACACTGGGAATCTCTGCTTTCCCAAAGACGCAATCTCTCACGGTGCGCATCCTCGGCAGAGCCTG
This sequence comes from Haliaeetus albicilla, assembly GCF_947461875.1. Classification (NCBI taxonomy): domain Eukaryota; kingdom Metazoa; phylum Chordata; class Aves; order Accipitriformes; family Accipitridae; genus Haliaeetus; species Haliaeetus albicilla. The sequence continues at coordinate 100,584 of NW_027212494.1, forward strand.
TTCCCGAAAAGGCAAACGTCCGGCTCCTTGTCCCACACGGAAGGTGGCAGCCCTGAAAGCTGTTGCTGGTCTTCACCTTACCCGGGCAGCCTACTCACAGGCACAACAGGTATTCGGATCTGTGCTTGCCCAGAGAAGGAACAGCTCACGGTGCGCATCCTCGGCAGAGCCTGTTCCCGAAAAGGCAAACGTCCGGCTCCTTGTCCCACACGGAAGGTGGCAGCCCTGAAAGCTGTTGCTGGTCTTCACCTTCCCCGGGCAGCCTGTTCACAGGCACAACAGGTATTCGGATCTGTGCTTGCCCAGAGAAGGAACAGCTCACGGTGCGCATCCTCGGCAGAGCCTGTTCCCGAAAAGGCAAACGTCCGGCTCCTTGTCCCACACGGAAGGTGGCAGCCCTGAAAGCTGTTGCTGGTCTTCACCTTCCCCGGGCAGCCTAGTCATAGGCACAACAGGTATTCGGATCTGTGCTTGCCCAGAGAAGGAACAGCTCACGGTGCGCATCCTCGGCAGAGCCTGTTCCCGAAAAGGCAAACGTCCGGCTCCTTGTCCCACACGGAAGGTGGCAGCCCTGAAAGCTGTTGCTGGTCTTCACCTTCCCCGGGCAGCCTACTCACAGGCACAACCGCACTGGGAATCTCTGCTTTCCCAAAGACGCAATCTCTCACGGTGCGCATCCTCGGCAGAGCCTGTTCCCGAAAAGGCAAACGTCCGGCTCCTTGTCCCACACGGAAGGTGGCAGCCCTGAAAGCTGTTGCTGGTCTTCACCTTCCCCGGGCAGCCTAGTCACAGGCACAAAGGGTTTTGGGATCTCTGCTTTCCCAAAGATGCAATCTCTCACGGTGCGCATCCTCGGCAGAGCCTGTTCCCGAAAAGGCAAACGTCCGGCTCCTTGTCCCACACGGAAGGTGGCAGCCCTGAAAGCTGTTGCTGGTCTTCACCTTCCCCGGGCAGCCTAGTCATAGGCACAACAGGTATTCGGATCTGTGCTTGCCCAGAGAAGTAACAGCTCACGGTGCGCATCCTCGGCAGAGCCTGTTCCCGAAAAGGCAAACGTCCGGCTCCTTGTCCCACACGGAAGGTGGCAGCCCTGAAAGCTGTTGCTGGTCTTCACCTTCCCCGGGCAGCCTACTCACAAGCACAACCGCACTGGGAATCTCTGCTTTCCCAAAGACGCAATCTCTCACGGTGCGCATCCTCGGCAGAGCCTGTTCCCGAAAAGGCAAACGTCCGGCTCCTTGTCCCACACGGAAGGTGGCAGCCCTGAAAGCTGTTGCTGGTCTTCACCTTCCCCGGGCAGCCTACTCACAGGCACAACAGGTATTCGGATCTGTGCTTGCCCAGAGAAGGAACAGCTCACGGTGCGCATCCTCGGCAGAGCCTGTTCCCGAAAAGGCAAACGTCCGGCTCCTTGTCCCACACGGCAGGTGGCAGCCCTGAAAGCTGTTGCTGGTCTTCACCTTCCCCGGGCAGCCTGTTCACAGGCACAACAGGTATTCGGATCTGTGCTTGCCCAGAGAAGGAACAGCTCACGGTGCGCATCCTCGGCAGAGCCTGTTCCCGAAAAGGCAAACGTCCGGCTCCTTGTCCCACACGGAAGGTGGCAGCCCTGAAAGCTGTTGCTGGTCTTCACCTTCCCCGGGCAGCCTAGTCATAGGCACAACAGGTATTCGGATCTGTGCTTGCCCAGAGAAGGAACAGCTCACGGTGCGCATCCTCGGCAGAGCCTGTTCCCGAAAAGGCAAACGTCCGGCTCCTTGTCCCACACGGAAGGTGGCAGCCCTGAAAGCTGTTGCTGGTCTTCACCTTCCCCGGGCAGCCTAGTCACAGGCACAACCGCACTGGGAATCTCTGCTTTCCCAAAGACGCAATCTCTCACGGTGCGCATCCTCGGCAGAGCCTGTTCCCGAAAAGGCAAACGTCCGGCTCCTTGTCCCACACGGAAGGTGGCAGCCCTGAAAGCTGTTGCTGGTCTTCACCTTCCCCGGGCAGCCTAGTCACAGGCACAAAGGGTTTTGGGATCTGTGCTTTCCCAAAGACGCAATCTCTCACGGTGCGCATCCTCGGCAGAGCCTGTTCCCGAAAAGGCAAACGTCCGGCTCCTTGTCCCACACGGAAGGTGGCAGCCCTGAAAGCTGTTGCTGGTCTTCACCTTCCCCGTGCAGCCTAGTCACAGGCACAACAGCTTTTGGGATCTGTGCTTGCCCAGAGAAGGAACAGCTCACGGTGCGCATCCTCGGCAGAGCCTGTTCCCGAAAAGGCAAACGTCCGGCTCCTTGTCCCACACGGAAGGTGGCAGCCCGGAAAGCTCTTGCTGGTCTTCACCTTCCCCGGGCAGCCTATTCATAGGCACAACAGGTATTCGGATCTGTGCTTGCCCAGAGAAGGAACAGCTCACGGTGCGCATCCTCGGCAGAGCCTGTTCCCGAAAAGGCAAACGTCCGGCTCCTTGTCCCACACGGAAGGTGGCAGCCCTGAAAGCTGTTGCTGGTCTTCACCTTCCCCGGGCAGCCTAGTCACAGGCACAAAGGGTTTTGGGATCTGTGCTTTCCCAAAGACGCAATCTCTCACGGTGCGCATCCTCGGCAGAGCCTGTTCCCGAAAAGGCAAACGTCCGGCTCCTTGTCCCACACGGAAGGTGGCAGCCCTGAAAGCTGTTGCTGGTCTTCACCTTCCCCGGGCAGCCTGTTCACAGGCACAACCGCACTGGGAATCTCTGCTTTCCCAAAGACGCAATCTCTCACGGTGCGCATCCTCGGCAGAGCCTGTTCCCGAAAAGGCAAACGTCCGGCTCCTTGTCCCACACGGAAGGTGGCAGCCCTGAAAGCTGTTGCTGGTCTTCACCTTCCCCGGGCAGCCTACTCACAGGCACAACCGCACTGGGAATCTCTGCTTTCCCAAAGATGCAATCTCTCACGGTGCGCATCCTCGGCAGAGCCTGTTCCCAAAAAGGCAAACGTCCGGCTCCTTGTCCCACACGGAAGGTGGCAGCCCTGAAAGCTGTTGCTGGTCTTCACCTTCCCCGGGCAGCCTGTTCACAGGCACAACCGCACTGGGAATCTCTGCTTTCCCAAAGACGCAATCTCTCACGGTGCGCATCCTCGGCAGAGCCTGTTCCCGAAAAGGCAAACGTCCGGCTCCTTGTCCCACACGGAAGGTGGCAGCCCTGAAAGCTGTTGCTGGTCTTCACCTTCCCCGGGCAGCCTATTCATAGGCACAACAGGTATTCGGATCTGTGCTTGCCCAGAGAAGGAACAGCTCACGGTGCGCATCCTCGGCAGAGCCTGTTCCCGAAAAGGCAAACGTCCGGCTCCTTGTCCCACACGGAAGGTGGCAGCCCGGAAAGCTGTTGCTGGTCTTCACCTTCCCCGGGCAGCCTACTCACAGGCACAACCGCACTGGGAATCTCTGCTTTCCCAAAGACGCAATCTCTCACGGTGCGCATCCTCGGCAGAGCCTGTTCCCGAAAAGGCAAACGTCCGGCTCCTTGTCCCACACGGAAGGTGGCAGCCCTGAAAGCTGTTGCTGGTCTTCACCTTCCCCGGGCAGCCTAGTCACAGGCACAACCGCACTGGGAATCTCTGCTTTCCCAAAGACGCAATCTCTCACGCTGCGCATCCTCGGCAGAGCCTGTTCCCGAAAAGGCAAACGTCCGGCTCCTTGTCCCACACGGAAGGTGGCAGCCCTGAAAGCTGTTGCTGGTCTTCACCTTCCCCGGGCAGCCTAGTCACAGGCACAAAGGGTTTTGGGATCTGTGCTTTCCCAAAGATGCAATCTCTCACGGTGCGCATCCTCGGCAGAGCCTGTTCCCGAAAAGGCAAACGTCCGGCTCCTTGTCCCACACGGAAGGTGGCAGCCCTGAAAGCTGTTGCTGGTCTTCACCTTCCCCGGGCAGCCTGTTCACAGGCACAACCGCACTGGGAATCTCTGCTTTCCCAAAGACGCAATCTCTCACGGTGCGCATCCTCGGCAGAGCCTGTTCCCGAAAAGGCAAACGTCCGGCTCCTTGTCCCACACGGAAGGTGGCAGCCCTGAAAGCTGTTGCTGGTCTTCACCTTCCCCGGGCAGCCTAGTCACAGGCACAACCGCACTGGGAATCTCTGCTTTCCCAAAGACGCAATCTCTCACGGTGCGCATCCTCGGCAGAGCCTGTTCCCGAAAAGGCAAACGTCCGGCTCCTTGTCCCACACGGAAGGTGGCAGCCCTGAAAGCTGTTGCTGGTCTTCACCTTCCCCGGGCAGCCTATTCATAGGCACAACAGGTATTCGGATCTGTGCTTGCCCAGAGAAGGAACAGCTCACGGTGCGCATCCTCGGCAGAGCCTGTTCCCGAAAAGGCAAACGTCCGGCTCCTTGTCCCACACGGAAGGTGGCAGCCCGGAAAGCTGTTGCTGGTCTTCACCTTCCCCGGGCAGCCTAGTCACAGGCACAACCGCACTGGGAATCTCTGCTTTCCCAAAGACGCAATCTCTCACGGTGCGCATCCTCGGCAGAGCCTGTTCCCGAAAAGGCAAACGTCCGGCTCCTTGTCCCACACGGAAGGTGGCAGCCCTGAAAGCTGTTGCTGGTCTTCACCTTCCCCGGGCAGCCTAGTCACAGGCACAACCGCACCGGGAATCTCTGCTTTCCCAAAGACGCAATCTCTCACGGTGCGCATCCTCGGCAGAGCCTGTTCCCGAAAAGGCAAACGTCCGGCTCCTTGTCCCACACGGAAGGTGGCAGCCCTGAAAGCTGTTGCTGGTCTTCACCTTCCCCGGGCAGCCTAGTCACAGGCACAACCACACTGGGAATCTCTGCTTTCCCAAAGACGCAATCTCTCACGGTGCGCATCCTCGGCAGAGCCTGTTCCCGAAAAGGCAAACGTCCGGCTCCTTGTCCCACACGGAAGGTGGCAGCCCTGAAAGCTGTTGCTGGTCTTCACCTTCCCCGGGCAGCCTAGTCATAGGCACAACAGGTATTCGGATCTGTGCTTGCCCAGAGAAGGAACAGCTCACGGTGCGCATCCTCGGCAGAGCCTGTTCCCGAAAAGGCAAACGTCCGGCTCCTTGTCCCACACGGAAGGTGGCAGCCCTGAAAGCTGTTGCTGGTCTTCACCTTCCCCGGGCAGCCTAGTCACAAGCACAACCGCACTGGGAATCTCTGCTTTCCCAAAGACGCAATCTCTCACGGTGCGCATCCTCGGCAGAGCCTGTTCCCGAAAAGGCAAACGTCCGGCTCCTTGTCCCACACGGAAGGTGGCAGCCCTGAAAGCTGTTGCTGGTCTTCACCTTCCCCGGGCAGCCTGTTCACAGGCACAACAGGTATTCGGATCTGTGCTTGCCCAGAGAAGGAACAGCTCACGGTGCGCATCCTCGGCAGAGCCTGTTCCCGAAAAGGCAAACGTCCGGCTCCTTGTCCCACACGGAAGGTGGCAGCCCTGAAAGCTGTTGCTGGTCTTCACCTTCCCCGGGCAGCCTAGTCACAAGCACAACCGCACTGGGAATCTCTGCTTTCCCAAAGACGCAATCTCTCACGGTGCGCATCCTCGGCAGAGCCTGTTCCCGAAAAGGCAAACGTCCGGCTCCTTGTCCCACACGGAAGGTGGCAGCCCTGAAAGCTGTTGCTGGTCTTCACCTTCCCCGGGCAGCCTAGTCACAGGCACAAAGGGTTTTGGGATCTCTGCTTTCCCAAAGACGCAATCTCTCACGGTGCGCATCCTCGGCAGAGCCTGTTCCCGAAAAGGCAAACGTCCGGCTCCTTGTCCCACACGGAAGGTGGCAGCCCTGAAAGCTGTTGCTGGTCTTCACCTTCCCCGGGCAGCCTGTTCACAGGCACAACAGCTTTTGGGATCTGTGCTTGCCCAGAGAAGGAACAGCTCACGGTGCGCATCCTCGGCAGAGCCTGTTCCCGAAAAGGCAAACGTCCGGCTCCTTGTCCCACACGGAAGGTGGCAGCCCTGAAAGCTGTTGCTGGTCTTCACCTTCCCCGGGCAGCCTAGTCATAGGCACAACAGGTATTCGGATCTGTGCTTGCCCAGAGAAGGAACAGCTCACGGTGCGCATCCTCGGCAGAGCCTGTTCCCGAAAAGGCAAACGTCCGGCTCCTTGTCCCACACGGAAGGTGGCAGCCCTGAAAGCTGTTGCTGGTCTTCACCTTCCCCGGGCAGCCTACTCACAAGCACAACCGCACTGGGAATCTCTGCTTTCCCAAAGACGCAATCTCTCACGGTGCGCATCCTCGGCAGAGCCTGTTCCCGAAAAGGCAAACGTCCGGCTCCTTGTCCCACACGGAAGGTGGCAGCCCTGAAAGCTGTTGCTGGTCTTCACCTTCCCCGGGCAGCCTAGTCATAGGCACAACAGCTTTTGGGATCTGTGCTTGCCCAAAGATGCAATCTCTCACGGTGCGCATCCTCGGCAGAGCCTGTTCCCGAAAAGGCAAACGTCCGGCTCCTTGTCCCACACGGAAGGTGGCAGCCCGGAAAGCTGTTGCTGGTCTTCACCTTCCCCGGGCAGCCTAGTCACAGGCACAACCGCACTGGGAATCTCTGCTTTCCCAAAGACGCAATCTCTCACGGTGCGCATCGTCGGCAGAGCCTGTTCCCGAAAAGGCAAACGTCCGGCTCCTTGTCCCACACGGAAGGTGGCAGCCCTGAAAGCTGTTGCTGGTCTTCACCTTCCCCGGGCAGCCTACTCACAGGCACAACCGCACTGGGAATCTCTGCTTTCCCAAAGACGCAATCTCTCACGGTGCGCATCCTCGGCAGAGCCTGTTCCCGAAAAGGCAAACGTCCGGCTCCTTGTCCCACACGGAAGGTGGCAGCCCGGAAAGCTGTTGCTGGTCTTCACCTTCCCCGGGCAGCCTAGTCACAGGCACAACCGCACTGGGAATCTCTGCTTTCCCAAAGACGCAATCTCTCACGGTGCGCATCCTCGGCAGAGCCTGTTCCCGAAAAGGCAAACGTCCGGCTCCTTGTCCCACACGGAAGGTGGCAGCCCTGAAAGCTGTTGCTGGTCTTCACCTTCCCCGGGCAGCCTAGTCATAGGCACAACAGGTATTCGGATCTGTGCTTGCCCAGAGAAGGAACAGCTCACGGTGCGCATCCTCGGCAGAGCCTGTTCCCGAAAAGGCAAACGTCCGGCTCCTTGTCCCACACGGAAGGTGGCAGCCCGGAAAGCTGTTGCTGGTCTTCACCTTCCCCGGGCAGCCTGTTCACAGGCACAACCGCACTGGGAATCTCTGCTTTCCCAAAGACGCAATCTCTCACGGTGCGCATCCTCGGCAGAGCCTGTTCCCGAAAAGGCAAACGTCCGGCTCCTTGTCCCACACGGAAGGTGGCAGCCCTGAAAGCTGTTGCTGGTCTTCACCTTCCCCGGGCAGCCTGTTCACAGGCACAACCGCACTGGGAATCTCTGCTTTCCCAAAGACGCAATCTCTCACGGTGCGCATCCTCGGCAGAGCCTGTTCCCGAAAAGGCAAACGTCCGGCTCCTTGTCCCACACGGAAGGTGGCAGCCCTGAAAGCTGTTGCTGGTCTTCACCTTCCCCGGGCAGCCTAGTCACAGGCACAACCGCACTGGGAATCTCTGCTTTCCCAAAGATGCAATCTCTCACGGTGCGCATCCTCGGCAGAGCCTGTTCCCGAAAAGGCAAACGTCCGGCTCCTTGTCCCACACGGAAGGTGGCAGCCCTGAAAGCTGTTGCTGGTCTTCACCTTCCCCGGGCAGCCTACTCACAGGCACAACCGCACCGGGAATCTCTGCTTTCCCAAAGACGCAATCTCTCACGGTGCGCATCCTCGGCAGAGCCTGTTCCCGAAAAGGCAAACGTCCGGCTCCTTGTCCCACACGGAAGGTGGCAGCCCTGAAAGCTGTTGCTGGTCTTCACCTTCCCCGGGCAGCCTAGTCATAGGCACAACAGGTATTCGGATCTGTGCTTGCCCAGAGAAGGAACAGCTCACGGTGCGCATCCTCGGCAGAGCCTGTTCCCGAAAAGGCAAACGTCCGGCTCCTTGTCCCACACGGAAGGTGGCAGCCCGGAAAGCTGTTGCTGGTCTTCACCTTCCCCGGGCAGCCTGTTCACAGGCACAACCGCACTGGGAATCTCTGCTTTCCCAAAGACGCAATCTCTCACGGTGCGCATCCTCGGCAGAGCCTGTTCCCGAAAAGGCAAACGTCCGGCTCCTTGTCCCACACGGAAGGTGGCAGCCCTGAAAGCTGTTGCTGGTCTTCACCTTCCCCGGGCAGCCTAGTCACAGGCACAACCGCACTGGGAATCTCTGCTTTCCCAAAGATGCAATCTCTCACGGTGCGCATCCTCGGCAGAGCCTGTTCCCGAAAAGGCAAACGTCCGGCTCCTTGTCCCACACGGAAGGTGGCAGCCCTGAAAGCTGTTGCTGGTCTTCACCTTCCCCGGGCAGCCTAGTCACAGGCACAACCGCACTGGGAATCTCTGCTTTCCCAAAGACGCAATCTCTCACGGTGCGCAACCTCGGCAGAGCCTGTTCCCGAAAAGGCAAACGTCCGGCTCCTTGTCCCACACGGAAGGTGGCAGCCCTGAAAGCTGTTGCTGGTCTTCACCTTCCCCGGGCAGCCTACTCACAGGCACAACCGCACCGGGAATCTCTGCTTTCCCAAAGACGCAATCTCTCACGGTGCGCATCCTCGGCAGAGCCTGTTCCCGAAAAGGCAAACGTCCGGCTCCTTGTCCCACACGGAAGGTGGCAGCCCTGAAAGCTGTTGCTGGTCTTCACCTTCCCCGGGCAGCCTACTCACAGGCACAAAGGGTTTTGGGATCTCTGCTTTCCCAAAGACGCAATCTCTCACGGTGCGCATCCTCGGCAGAGCCTGTTCCCGAAAAGGCAAACGTCCGGCTCCTTGTCCCACACGGAAGGTGGCAGCCCTGAAAGCTGTTGCTGGTCTTCACCTTCCCCGGGCAGCCTGTTCACAGGCACAACCGCACTGGGAATCTCTGCTTTCCCAAAGACGCAATCTCTCACGGTGCGCATCCTCGGCAGAGCCTGTTCCCGAAAAGGCAAACGTCCGGCTCCTTGTCCCACACGGAAGGTGGCAGCCCTGAAAGCTGTTGCTGGTCTTCACCTTCCCCGGGCAGCCTACTCACAAGCACAACCGCACTGGGAATCTCTGCTTTCCCAAAGACGCAATCTCTCACGGTGCGCATCCTCGGCAGAGCCTGTTCCCGAAAAGGCAAACGTCCGGCTCCTTGTCCCACACGGAAGGTGGCAGCCCTGAAAGCTGTTGCTGGTCTTCACCTTCCCCGGGCAGCCTGTTCACAGGCACAACAGGTATTCGGATCTGTGCTTGCCCAGAGAAGGAACAGCTCACGGTGCGCATCCTCGGCAGAGCCTGTTCCCGAAAAGGCAAACGTCCGGCTCCTTGTCCCACACGGAAGGTGGCAGCCCTGAAAGCTGTTGCTGGTCTTCACCTTCCCCGGGCAGCCTAGTCATAGGCACAACAGGTATTCGGATCTGTGCTTGCCCAGAGAAGGAACAGCTCACGGTGCGCATCCTCGGCAGAGCCTGTTCCCGAAAAGGCAAACGTCCGGCTCCTTGTCCCACACGGAAGGTGGCAGCCCTGAAAGCTGTTGCTGGTCTTCACCTTCCCCGGGCAGCCTAGTCACAGGCACAACCGCACTGGGAATCTCTGCTTTCCCAAAGACGCAATCTCTCACGGTGCGCATCCTCGGCAGAGCCTGTTCCCGAAAAGGCAAACGTCCGGCTCCTTGTCCCACACGGAAGGTGGCAGCCCTGAAAGCTGTTGCTGGTCTTCACCTTCCCCGGGCAGCCTACTCACAGGCACAAAGGGTTTTGGGATCTGTGCTTTCCCAAAGACGCAATCTCTCACGGTGCGCATCCTCGGCAGAGCCTGTTCCCGAAAAGGCAAACGTCCGGCTCCTTGTCCCACACGGAAGGTGGCAGCCCTGAAAGCTGTTGCTGGTCTTCACCTTCCCCGGGCAGCCTAGTCACAGGCACAACCGCACCGGGAATCTCTGCTTTCCCAAAGACGCAATCTCTCACGGTGCGCATCCTCGGCAGAGCCTGTTCCCGAAAAGGCAAACGTCCGGCTCCTTGTCCCACACGGAAGGTGGCAGCCCTGAAAGCTGTTGCTGGTCTTCACCTTCCCCGGGCAGCCTACTCACAGGCACAAAGGGTTTTGGGATCTGTGCTTTCCCAAAGACGCAATCTCTCACGGTGCGCATCCTCGGCAGAGCCTGTTCCCGAAAAGGCAAACGTCCGGCTCCTTGTCCCACACGGAAGGTGGCAGCCCTGAAAGCTGTTGCTGGTCTTCACCTTCCCCGGGCAGCCTAGTCACAGGCACAACCGCACCGGGAATCTCTGCTTTCCCAAAGACGCAATCTCTCACGGTGCGCATCCTCGGCAGAGCCTGTTCCCGAAAAGGCAAACGTCCGGCTCCTTGTCCCACACGGAAGGTGGCAGCCCTGAAAGCTGTTGCTGGTCTTCACCTTCCCCGGGCAGCCTACTCACAGGCACAACCGCACTGGGAATCTCTGCTTTCCCAAAGATGCAATCTCTCACGGTGCGCATCCTCGGCAGAGCCTGTTCCCGAAAAGGCAAACGTCCGGCTCCTTGTCCCACACGGAAGGTGGCAGCCCTGAAAGCTGTTGCTGGTCTTCACCTTCCCCGGGCAGCCTACTCACAGGCACAACCGCACTGGGAATCTCTGCTTTCCCAAAGACGCAATCTCTCACGGTGCGCATCCTCGGCAGAGCCTGTTCCCGAAAAGGCAAACGTCCGGCTCCTTGTCCCACACGGAAGGTGGCAGCCCTGAAAGCTGTTGCTGGTCTTCACCTTCCCCGGGCAGCCTAGTCACAGGCACAACCGCACTGGGAATCTCTGCTTTCCCAAAGATGCAATCTCTCACGGTGCGCATCCTCGGCAGAGCCTGTTCCCGAAAAGGCAAACGTCCGGCTCCTTGTCCCACACGGAAGGTGGCAGCCCTGAAAGCTGTTGCTGGTCTTCACCTTCCCCGGGCAGCCTAGTCACAGGCACAACCGCACTGGGAATCTCTGCTTTCCCAAAGACGCAATCTCTCACGGTGCGCATCCTCGGCAGAGCCTGTTCCCGAAAAGGCAAACGTCCGGCTCCTTGTCCCACACGGAAGGTGGCAGCCCTGAAAGCTGTTGCTGGTCTTCACCTTCCCCGGGCAGCCTGTTCACAGGCACAACAGGTATTCGGATCTGTGCTTGCCCAGAGAAGGAACAGCTCACGGTGCGCATCCTCGGCAGAGCCTGTTCCCGAAAAGGCAAACGTCCGGCTCCTTGTCCCACACGGAAGGTGGCATCCCTGAAAGCTGTTGCTGGTCTTCACCTTCCCCGGGCAGCCTATTCATAGGCACAACAGGTATTCGGATCTGTGCTTGCCCAGAGAAGGAACAGCTCACGGTGCGCATCCTCGGCAGAGCCTGTTCCCGAAAAGGCAAACGTCCGGCTCCTTGTCCCACACGGAAGGTGGCAGCCCTGAAAGCTGTTGCTGGTCTTCACCTTCCCCGGGCAGCCTAGTCACAGGCACAACCGCACTGGGAATCTCTGCTTTCCCAAAGACGCAATCTCTCACGGTGCGCATCCTCGGCAGAGCCTGTTCCCGAAAAGGCAAACGTCCGGCTCCTTGTCCCACACGGAAGGTGGCAGCCCTGAAAGCTGTTGCTGGTCTTCACCTTCCCCGGGCAGCCTAGTCACAGGCACAACCGCACTGGGAATCTCTGCTTTCCCAAAGATGCAATCTCTCACGGTGCGCATCCTCGGCAGAGCCTGTTCCCGAAAAGGCAAACGTCCGGCTCCTTGTCCCACACGGAAGGTGGCAGCCCTGAAAGCTGTTGCTGGTCTTCACCTTCCCCGGGCAGCCTAGTCACAGGCACAAAGGGTTTTGGGATCTGTGCTTTCCCAAAGACGCAATCTCTCACGGTGCGCATCCTCGGCAGAGCCTGTTCCCGAAAAGGCAAACGTCCGGCTCCTTGTCCCACACGGAAGGTGGCAGCCCTGAAAGCTGTTGCTGGTCTTCACCTTCCCCGGGCAGCCTGTTCACAGGCACAACCGCACTGGGAATCTCTGCTTTCCCAAAGACGCAATCTCTCACGGTGCGCATCCTCGGCAGAGCCTGTTCCCGAAAAGGCAAACGTCCGGCTCCTTGTCCCACACGGAAGGTGGCAGCCCTGAAAGCTGTTGCTGGTCTTCACCTTCCCCGGGCAGCCTACTCACAGGCACAACCGCACTGGGAATCTCTGCTTTCCCAAAGACGCAATCTCTCACGGTGCGCATCCTCGGCAGAGCCTGTTCCCGAAAAGGCAAACGTCCGGCTCCTTGTCCCACACGGAAGGTGGCAGCCCTGAAAGCTGTTGCTGGTCTTCACCTTCCCCGGGCAGCCTATTCATAGGCACAACAGGTATTCGGATCTGTGCTTGCCCAGAGAAGGAACAGCTCACGGTGCGCATCCTCGGCAGAGCCTGTTCCCGAAAAGGCAAACGTCCGGCTCCTTGTCCCACACGGAAGGTGGCAGCCCTGAAAGCTGTTGCTGGTCTTCACCTTCCCCGGGCAGCCTAGTCACAGGCACAACCGCACCGGGAATCTCTGCTTTCCCAAAGACGCAATCTCTCACGGTGCGCATCCTCGGCAGAGCCTGTTCCCGAAAAGGCAAACGTCCGGCTCCTTGTCCCACACGGAAGGTGGCAGCCCTGAAAGCTGTTGCTGGTCTTCACCTTCCCCGGGCAGCCTAGTCACAGGCACAACCGCACTGGGAATCTCTGCTTTCCCAAAGACGCAATCTCTCACGGTGCGCATCCTCGGCAGAGCCTGTTCCCGAAAAGGCAAACGTCCGGCTCCTTGTCCCACACGGAAGGTGGCAGCCCTGAAAGCTGTTGCTGGTCTTCACCTTCCCCGGGCAGCCTGTTCACAGGCACAACAGGTATTCGGATCTGTGCTTGCCCAGAGAAGGAACAGCTCACGGTGCGCATCCTCGGCAGAGCCTGTTCCCGAAAAGGCAAACGTCCGGCTCCTTGTCCCACACGGAAGGTGGCAGCCCTGAAAGCTGTTGCTGGTCTTCACCTTCCCCGGGCAGCCTACTCACAGGCACAACAGCTTTTGGGATCTGTGCTTGCCCAGAGAAGGAACAGCTCACGGTGCGCATCCTCGGCAGAGCCTGTTCCCGAAAAGGCAAACGTCCGGCTCCTTGTCCCACACGGAAGGTGGCAGCCCTGAAAGCTGTTGCTGGTCTTCACCTTCCCCGGGCAGCCTATTCATAGGCACAACAGGTATTCGGATCTGTGCTTGCCCAGAGAAGGAACAGCTCACGGTGCGCATCCTCGGCAGAGCCTGTTCCCGAAAAGGCAAACGTCCGGCTCCTTGTCCCACACGGAAGGTGGCAGCCCTGAAAGCTGTTGCTGGTCTTCACCTTCCCCGGGCAGCCTACTCACAAGCACAACCGCACTGGGAATCTCTGCTTTCCCAAAGACGCAATCTCTCACGGTGCGCATCCTCGGCAGAGCCTGTTCCCGAAAAGGCAAACGTCCGGCTCCTTGTCCCACACGGAAGGTGGCAGCCCTGAAAGCTGTTGCTGGTCTTCACCTTCCCCGGGCAGCCTACTCACAGGCACAACCGCACTGGGAATCTCTGCTTTCCCAAAGACGCAATCTCTCACGGTGCGCATCCTCGGCAGAGCCTGTTCCCGAAAAGGCAAACGTCCGGCTCCTTGTCCCACACGGAAGGTGGCAGCCCGGAAAGCTGTTGCTGGTCTTCACCTTCCCCGGGCAGCCTAGTCACAGGCACAAAGGGTTTTGGGATCTGTGCTTTCCCAAAGACGCAATCTCTCACGGTGCGCATCCTCGGCAGAGCCTGTTCCCGAAAAGGCAAACGTCCGGCTCCTTGTCCCACACGGAAGGTGGCAGCCCTGAAAGCTGTTGCTGGTCTTCACCTTCCCCGGGCAGCCTACTCACAGGCACAACCGCACTGGGAATCTCTGCTTTCCCAAAGACGCAATCTCTCACGGTGCGCATCCTCGGCAGAGCCTGTTCCCGAAAAGGCAAACGTCCGGCTCCTTGTCCCACACGGAAGGTGGCAGCCCGGAAAGCTGTTGCTGGTCTTCACCTTCCCCGGGCAGCCTAGTCACAGGCACAAAGGGTTTTGGGATCTGTGCTTTCCCAAAGACGCAATCTCTCACGGTGCGCATCCTCGGCAGAGCCTGTTCCCGAAAAGGCAAACGTCCGGCTCCTTGTCCCACACGGAAGGTGGCAGCCCTGAAAGCTGTTGCTGGTCTTCACCTTCCCTGGGCAGCCTAGTCACAGGCACAACCGCACTGGGAATCTCTGCTTTCCCAAAGACGCAATCTCTCACGGTGCGCATCCTCGGCAGAGCCTGTTCCCGAAAAGGCAAACGTCCGGGTCCTTGTCCCACACGGAAGGTGGCAGCCCTGAAAGCTGTTGCTGGTCTTCACCTTCCCCGGGCAGCCTATTCATAGGCACAACAGGTATTCGGATCTGTGCTTGCCCAGAGAAGGAACATCTCACGGTGCGCATCCTCGGCAGAGCCTGTTCCCGAAAAGGCAAACGTCCGGCTCCTTGTCCCACACGGAAGGTGGCAGCCCTGAAAGCTGTTGCTGGTCTTCACCTTCCCCGGGCAGCCTAGTCATAGGCACAACAGGTATTCGGATCTGTGCTTGCCCAGAGAAGGAACAGCTCACGGTGCGCATCCTCGGCAGAGCCTGTTCCCGAAAAGGCAAACGTCCGGCTCCTTGTCCCACACGGAAGGTGGCAGCCCTGAAAGCTGTTGCTGGTCTTCACCTTCCCCGGGCAGCCTGTTCACAGGCACAACAGGTTTTGGGATCTGTGCTTGCCCAGAGAAGGAACATCTCACGGTGCACATCCTCGGCAGAGCCTGTTCCCGAAAAGGCAAACGTCCGGCTCCTTGTCCCACACGGAAGGTGGCAGCCCTGAAAGCTGTTGCTGGTCTTCACCTTCCCCGGGCAGCCTACTCACAGGCACAACCGCACTGGGAATCTCTGCTTTCCCAAAGACGCAATCTCTCACGGTGCGCATCCTCGGCAGAGCCTGTTCCCGAAAAGGCAAACGTCCGGCTCCTTGTCCCACACGGAAGGTGGCAGCCCTGAAAGCTGTTGCTGGTCTTCACCTTCCCCGGGCAGCCTAGTCACAGGCACAAAGGGTTTTGGGATCTGTGCTTTCCCAAAGACGCAATCTCTCACGGTGCGCATCCTCGGCAGAGCCTGTTCCCGAAAAGGCAAACGTCCGGCTCCTTGTCCCACACGGAAGGTGGCAGCCCTGAAAGCTGTTGCTGGTCTTCATCTTCCCCGGGCAGCCTGTTCATAGGCACAACAGGTATTCGGATCTGTGCTTGCCCAGAGAAGGAACAGCTCACGGTGCGCATCCTCGGCAGAGCCTGTTCCCGAAAAGGCAAACGTCCGGCTCCTTGTCCCACACGGAAGGTGGCAGCCCTGAAAGCTGTTGCTGGTCTTCATCTTCCCCGGGCAGCCTGTTCATAGGCACAACAGGTATTCGGATCTGTGCTTGCCCAGAGAAGGAACAGCTCATGGTGCGCATCCTCGGCAGAGCCTGTTCCCGAAAAGGCAAACGTCCGGCTCCTTGTCCCACACGGAAGGTGGCAGCCCTGAAAGCTGTTGCTGGTCTTCACCTTCCCCGGGCAGCCTACTCACAGGCACAACAGATATTGGGACCTCTGCTTTCCCAAAGATGCAATCATTCACGGTGCTAAACCTCAGCAGAGCCTGTTCCCGAAAAGGCAAACGTCCGGCTCCTTGTCCCACACGGAAGGTGGCAGCCCTGAAAGCTGTTGCTGGTCTTCACCTTCCCCGGGCAGCCTACTCACAGGCACAACCGCACTGGGAATCTCTGCTTTCCCAAAGACGCAATCTCTCACGGTGCGCATCCTCGGCAGAGCCTGTTCCCGAAAAGGCAAACGTCCGGCTCCTTGTCCCACACGGAAGGTGGCAGCCCTGAAAGCTGTTGCTGGTCTTCACCTTCCCCGGGCAGCCTGTTCACAGGCACAACAGGTTTTGGGATCTGTGCTTGCCCAGAGAAGGAACATCTCACGGTGCGCATCCTCGGCAGAGCCTGTTCCCGAAAAGGCAAACGTCCGGCTCCTTGTCCCACACGGAAGGTGGCAGCCCTGAAAGCTGTTGCTGGTCTTCACCTTCCCCGGGCAGCCTAGTCACAGGCACAACCGCACTGGGAATCTCTGCTTTCCCAAAGACGCAATCTCTCACGGTGCGCATCCTCGGCAGAGCCTGTTCCCGAAAAGGCAAACGTCCGGCTCCTTGTCCCACACGGAAGGTGGCAGCCCTGAAAGCTGTTGCTGGTCTTCACCTTCCCCGGGCAGCCTAGTCACAGGCACAACCGCACTGGGAATCTCTGCTTTCCCAAAGAAGCAATCTCTAACGGTGCGCATCCTCGGCAGAGCCTGTTCCCGAAAAGGCAAACGTCCGGCTCCTTGTCCCACACGGAAGGTGGCAGCCCGGAAAGCTGTTGCTGGTCTTCACCTTCCCCGGGCAGCCTACTCACAGGCACAACCGCACTGGGAATCTCTGCTTTCCCAAAGACGCAATCTCTCACGGTGCGCATCCTCGGCAGAGCCTGTTCCCGAAAAGGCAAACGTCCGGCTCCTTGTCCCACACGGAAGGTGGCAGCCCTGAAAGCTGTTGCTGGTCTTCACCTTCCCCGGGCAGCCTGTTCACAGGCACAACAGGTATTCGGATCTGTGCTTGCCCAGAGAAGGAACAGCTCATGGTGCGCATCCTCGGCAGAGCCTGTTCCCGAAAAGGCAAACGTCCGGCTCCTTGTCCCACACGGAAGGTGGCAGCCCTGAAAGCTGTTGCTGGTCTTCACCTTCCCCGGGCAGCCTACTCACAGGCACAACCGCACCGGGAATCTCTGCTTTCCCAAAGACGCAATCTCTCACGGTGCGCATCCTCGGCAGAGCCTGTTCCCGAAAAGGCAAACGTCCGGCTCCTTGTCCCACACGGAAGGTGGCAGCCCTGAAAGCTGTTGCTGGTCTTCACCTTCCCCGGGCAGCCTAGTCACAGGCACAAAGGGTTTTGGGATCTGTGCTTTCCCAAAGACGCAATCTCTCACGGTGCGCATCCTCGGCAGAGCCTGTTCCCGAAAAGGCAAACGTCCGGCTCCTTGTCCCACACGGAAGGTGGCAGCCCTGAAAGCTGTTGCTGGTCTTCACCTTCCCCGGGCAGCCTACTCACAGGCACAACCGCACTGGGAATCTCTGCTTTCCCAAAGACGCAATCTCTCACGGTGCGCATCCTCGGCAGAGCCTGTTCCTGAAAAGGCAAACGTCCGGCTCCTTGTCCCACACGGAAGGTGGCAGCCCTGAAAGCTGTTGCTGGTCTTCACCTTCCCCGGGCAGCCTGTTCACAGGCACAACAGGTATTCGGATCTGTGCTTGCCCAGAGAAGGAACAGCTCACGGTGCGCATCCTCGGCAGAGCCTGTTCCCGAAAAGGCAAACGTCCGGCTCCTTGTCCCACACGGAAGGTGGCAGCCCTGAAAGCTGTTGCTGGTCTTCACCTTCCCCGGGCAGCCTACTCACAGGCACAACCGCACTGGGAATCTCTGCTTTCCCAAAGACGCAATCTCTCATGGTGCGCATCCTCGGCAGAGCCTGTTCCCGAAAAGGCAAACGTCCGGCTCCTTGTCCCACACGGAAGGTGGCAGCCCGGAAAGCTGTTGCTGGTCTTCACCTTCCCCGGGCAGCCTAGTCACAGGCACAAAGGGTTTTGGGATCTGTGCTTTCCCAAAGACGCAATCTCTCACGGTGCGCATCCTCGGCAGAGCCTGTTCCCGAAAAGGCAAACGTCCGGCTCCTTGTCCCACACGGAAGGTGGCAGCCCTGAAAGCTGTTGCTGGTCTTCACCTTCCCCGGGCAGCCTAGTCACAGGCACAACCGCACTGGGAATCTCTGCTTTCCCAAAGACGCAATCTCTCACGGTGCGCATCCTCGGCAGAGCCTGTTCCCGAAAAGGCAAACGTCCGGCTCCTTGTCCCACACGGAAGGTGGCAGCCCTGAAAGCTGTTGCTGGTCTTCACCTTCCCCGGGCAGCCTGTTCACAGGCACAACAGGTATTCGGATCTGTGCTTGCCCAGAGAAGGAACAGCTCACGGTGCGCATCCTCGGCAGAGCCTGTTCCCGAAAAGGCAAACGTCCGGCTCCTTGTCCCACACGGAAGGTGGCAGCCCTGAAAGCTGTTGCTGGTCTTCACCTTCCCCGGGCAGCCTAGTCACAGGCACAAAGGGTTTTGGGATCTTTGCTTTCCCAAAGATGCAATCTCTCACGGTGCGCATCCTCGGCAGAGCCTGTTCCCGAAAAGGCAAACGTCCGGCTCCTTGTCCCACACGGAAGGTGGCAGCCCTGAAAGCTGTTGCTGGTCTTCACCTTCCCCGGGCAGCCTACTCACAGGCACAACCGCACTGGGAATCTCTGCTTTCCCAAAGATGCAATCTCTCACGGTGCGCATCCTCGGCAGAGCCTGTTCCCGAAAAGGCAAACGTCCGGCTCCTTGTCCCACACGGAAGGTGGCAGCCCTGAAAGCTGTTGCTGGTCTTCACCTTCCCCGGGCAGCCTAGTCACAGGCACAAAGGGTTTTGGGATCTGTGCTTTCCCAAAGACGCAATCTCTCACGGTGCGCATCCTCGGCAGAGCCTGTTCCCGAAAAGGCAAACGTCCGGCTCCTTGTCCCACACGGAAGGTGGCAGCCCTGAAAGCTGTTGCTGGTCTTCACCTTCCCCGGGCAGCCTAGTCACAGGCACAACCGCACTGGGAATCTCTGCTTTCCCAAAGACGCAATCTCTCACGGTGCGCATCCTCGGCAGAGCCTGTTCCCGAAAAGGCAAACGTCCGGCTCCTTGTCCCACACGGAAGGTGGCAGCCCTGAAAGCTGTTGCTGGTCTTCACCTTCCCCGGGCAGCCTAGTCACAGGCACAACCGCACCGGGAATCTCTGCTTTCCCAAAGACGCAATCTCTCACGGTGCGCATCCTCGGCAGAGCCTGTTCCCGAAAAGGCAAACGTCCGGCTCCTTGTCCCACACGGAAGGTGGCAGCCCTGAAAGCTGTTGCTGGTCTTCACCTTCCCCGGGCAGCCTACTCACAGGCACAACCGCACTGGGAATCTCTGCTTTCCCAAAGACGCAATCTCTCACGGTGCGCATCCTCGGCAGAGCCTGTTCCCGAAAAGGCAAACGTCCGGCTCCTTGTCCCACACGGAAGGTGGCAGCCCTGAAAGCTGTTGCTGGTCTTCACCTTCCCCGGGCAGCCTATTCATAGGCACAACAGGTATTCGGACCTGTGCTTGCCCAGAGAAGGAACAGCTCACGGTGCGCATCCTCGGCAGAGCCTGTTCCCGAAAAGGCAAACGTCCGGCTCCTTGTCCCACACGGAAGGTGGCAGCCCTGAAAGCTGTTGCTGGTCTTCACCTTCCCCGGGCAGCCTACTCACAGGCACAACCGCACTGGGAATCTCTGCTTTCCCAAAGACGCAATCTCTCACGGTGCGCATCCTCGGCAGAGCCTGTTCCCGAAAAGGCAAACGTCCGGCTCCTTGTCCCACACGGAAGGTGGCAGCCCTGAAAGCTGTTGCTGGTCTTCACCTTCCCCGGGCAGCCTAGTCACAGGCACAACCGCACTGGGAATCTCTGCTTTCCCAAAGACGCAATCTCTCACGGTGCGCATCCTCGGCAGAGCCTGTTCCCGAAAAGGCAAACGTCCGGCTCCTTGTCCCACACGGAAGGTGGCAGCCCTGAAAGCTGTTGCTGGTCTTCACCTTCCCCGGGCAGCCTAGTCACAGGCACAACCGCACTGGGAATCTCTGCTTTCCCAAAGACGCAATCTCTCACGGTGCGCATCCTCGGCAGAGCCTGTTCCCGAAAAGGCAAACGTCCGGCTCCTTGTCCCACACGGAAGGTGGCAGCCCTGAAAGCTGTTGCTGGTCTTCACCTTCCCCGGGCAGCCTACTCACAGGCACAAAGGGTTTTGGGATCTGTGCTTTCCCAAAGACGCAATCTCTCACGGTGCGCATCCTCGGCAGAGCCTGTTCCCGAAAAGGCAAACGTCCGGCTCCTTGTCCCACACGGAAGGTGGCAGCCCTGAAAGCTGTTGCTGGTCTTCACCTTCCCCGGGCAGCCTACTCACAGGCACAACCGCACTGGGAATCTCTGCTTTCCCAAAGACGCAATCTCTCACGGTGCGCATCCTCGGCAGAGCCTGTTCCCGAAAAGGCAAACGTCCGGCTCCTTGTCCCACACGGAAGGTGGCAGCCCTGAAAGCTGTTGCTGGTCTTCACCTTCCCCGGGCAGCCTACTCACAGGCACAACCGCACTGGGAATCTCTGCTTTCCCAAAGACGCAATCTCTCACGGTGCGCATCCTCGGCAGAGCCTGTTCCCGAAAAGGCAAACGTCCGGCTCCTTGTCCCACACGGAAGGTGGCAGCCCTGAAAGCTGTTGCTGGTCTTCACCTTCCCCGGGCAGCCTATTCATAGGCACAACAGGTATTCGGATCTGTGCTTGCCCAGAGAAGGAACAGCTCACGGTGCGCATCCTCGGCAGAGCCTGTTCCCGAAAAGGCAAACGTCCGGCTCCTTGTCCCACACGGAAGGTGGCAGCCCTGAAAGCTGTTGCTGGTCTTCACCTTCCCCGGGCAGCCTGTTCATTGGCACAACAGGTTTTGGGATCTGTGCTTGCCCAGAGAAGGAACATCTCACGGTGCGCATCCTCGGCAGAGCCTGTTCCCGAAAAGGCAAACGTCCGGCTCCTTGTCCCACACGGAAGGTGGCAGCCCTGAAAGCTGTTGCTGGTCTTCACCTTCCCCGGGCAGCCTACTCACAGGCACAACCGCACTGGGAATCTCTGCTTTCCCAAAGACGCAATCTCTCACGGTGCGCATCCTCGGCAGAGCCTGTTCCCGAAAAGGCAAACGTCCGGCTCCTTGTCCCACACGGAAGGTGGCAGCCCTGAAAGCTGTTGCTGGTCTTCACCTTCCCCGGGCAGCCTAGTCACAGGCACAACAGGTATTCGGATCTGTGCTTGCGCAGAGAAGGAACAGCTCATGGTGCGCATCCTCGGCAGAGCCTGTTCCCGAAAAGGCAAACGTCCGGCTCCTTGTCCCACACGGAAGGTGGCAGCCCTGAAAGCTGTTGCTGGTCTTCACCTTCCCCGGGCAGCCTACTCACAGGCACAACCGCACTGGGAATCTCTGCTTTCCCAAAGATGCAATCTCTCACGGTGCGCATCCTCGGCAGAGCCTGTTCCCGAAAAGGCAAATGTCCGGCTCCTTGTCCCACACGGAAGGTGGCAGCCCTGAAAGCTGTTGCTGGTCTTCACCTTCCCCGGGAAGCCTAGTCACAGGCAGAACCGCACTGGGAATCTCTGCTTTCCCAAAGACGCAATCTCTCACGGTGCGCATCCTCGGCAGAGCCTGTTCCCGAAAAGGCAAACGTCCGGCTCCTTGTCCCACACGGAAGGTGGCAGCCCTGAAAGCTGTTGCTGGTCTTCACCTTCCCCGGGCAGCCTACTCACAGGCACAAAGGGTTTTGGGATCTGTGCTTTCCCAAAGACGCAATCTCTCACGGTGCGCATCCTCGGCAGAGCCTGTTCCCGAAAAGGCAAACGTCCGCCTCCTTGTCCCACACGGAAGGTGGCAGCCCTGAAAGCTGTTGCTGGTCTTCACCTTCCCCGGGCAGCCCACTCACAGGCACAACAGATATTGGGACCTCTGCTTTCCCAAAGATGCAATCATTCACGGTGCTAAACCTCAGCAGAGCCTGTTCCCGAAAAGGCAAACGTCCGGCTCCTTGTCCCACACGGAAGGTGGCAGCCCTGAAAGCTGTTGCTGGTCTTCACCTTCCCCGGGCAGCCTATTCATAGGCACAACAGGTATTCGGATCTGTGCTTGCCCAGAGAAGGAACAGCTCACGGTGCGCATCCTCGGCAGAGCCTGTTCCCGAAAAGGCAAACGTCCGGCTCCTTGTCCCACACGGAAGGTGGCAGCCCTGAAAGCTGTTGCTGGTCTTCACCTTCCCCGGGCAGCCTGTTCACAGGCACAACAGGTTTTGGGATCTGTGCTTGCCCAGAGAAGGAACAGCTCACGGTGCGCATCCTCGGCAGAGCCTGTTCCCGAAAAGGCAAACGTCCGGCTCCTTGTCCCACACGGAAGGTGGCAGCCCTGAAAGCTGTTGCTGGTCTTCACCTTCCCCGGGCAGCCTAGTCACAGGCACAACCGCACTGGGAATCTCTGCTTTCCCAAAGACGCAATCTCTCACGGTGCGCATCCTCGGCAGAGCCTGTTCCCGAAAAGGCAAATGTCCGGCTCCTTGTCCCACACGGAAGGTGGCAGCCCTGAAAGCTGTTGCTGGTCTTCACCTTCCCCGGGCAGCCTACTCACAGGCACAACCGCACTGGGAATCTCTGCTTTCCCAAAGACGCAATCTCTCATGGTGCGCATCCTCGGCAGAGCCTGTTCCCGAAAAGGCAAACGTCCGGCTCCTTGTCCCACACGGAAGGTGGCAGCCCGGAAAGCTGTTGCTGGTCTTCACCTTCCCCGGGCAGCCTAGTCACAGGCACAAAGGGTTTTGGGATCTCTGCTTTCCCAAAGACGCAATCTCTCACGGTGCGCATCCTCGGCAGAGCCTGTTCCCGAAAAGGCAAACGTCCGGCTCCTTGTCCCACACGGAAGGTGGCAGCCCTGAAAGCTGTTGCTGGTCTTCACCTTCCCCGGGCAGCCTATTCATAGGCACAACCGCACTGGGAATCTCTGCTTTCCCAAAGACGCAATCTCTCACGGTGCGCATCCTCGGCAGAGCCTGTTCCCGAAAAGGCAAACGTCCGGCTCCTTGTCCCACACGGAAGGTGGCAGCCCTGAAAGCTGTTGCTGGTCTTCACCTTCCCCGGGCAGCCTATTCATAGGCACAACAGGTATTCGGATCTGTGCTTGCCCAGAGAAGGAACAGCTCACGGTGCGCATCCTCGGCAGAGCCTGTTCCCGAAAAGGCAAACGTCCGGCTCCTTGTCCCACACGGAAGGTGGCAGCCCTGAAAGCTGTTGCTGGTCTTCACCTTCCCCGGGCAGCCTACTCACAGGCACAACCGCACTGGGAATCTCTGCTTTCCCAAAGATGCAATCTCTCACGGTGCGCATCCTCGGCAGAGCCTGTTCCCGAAAAGGCAAACGTCCGGCTCCTTGTCCCACACGGAAGGTGGCAGCCCTGAAAGCTGTTGCTGGTCTTCACCTTCCCCGGGCAGCCTAGTCACAGGCACAAAGGGTTTTGGGATCTGTGCTTTCCCAAAGACGCAATCTCTCACGGTGCGCATCCTCGGCAGAGCCTGTTCCCGAAAAGGCAAACGTCCGGCTCCTTGTCCCACACGGAAGGTGGCAGCCCTGAAAGCTGTTGCTGGTCTTCACCTTCCCCGGGCAGCCTGTTCACAGGCACAACCGCACTGGGAATCTCTGCTTTCCCAAAGACGCAATCTCTCACGGTGCGCATCCTCGGCAGAGCCTGTTCCCGAAAAGGCAAACGTCCGGCTCCTTGTCCCACACGGAAGGTGGCAGCCCTGAAAGCTGTTGCTGGTCTTCACCTTCCCCGGGCAGCCTAGTCATAGGCACAACAGGTATTCGGATCTGTGCTTGCCCAGAGAAGGAACAGCTCACGGTGCGCATCCTCGGCAGAGCCTGTTCCCGAAAAGGCAAACGTCCGGCTCCTTGTCCCACACGGAAGGTGGCAGCCCTGAAAGCTGTTGCTGGTCTTCACCTTCCCCGGGCAGCCTAGTCACAGGCACAACAGCTATTCGGATCTGTGCTTGCCCAGAGAAGGAACAGCTCACGGTGCGCATCCTCGGCAGAGCCTGTTCCCGAAAAGGCAAACGTCCGGCTCCTTGTCCCACACGGAAGGTGGCAGCCCTGAAAGCTGTTGCTGGTCTTCACCTTCCCCGGGCAGCCTACTCACAGGCACAACAGGCATTTGGATCTGTGCTTGCCCAGAGAAGGACCATCTCACGGTGCGCATCCTCGGCAGAGCCTGTTCCCGAAAAGGCAAACGTCCGGCTCCTTGTCCCACACGGAAGGTGGCAGCCCTGAAAGCTGTTGCTGGTCTTCACCTTCCCCGGGCAGCCTACTCACAGGCACAACCGCACTGGGAATCTCTGCTTTCCCAAAGACGCAATCTCTCACGGTGCGCATCCTCGGCAGAGCCTGTTCCCGAAAAGGCAAACGTCCGGCTCCTTGTCCCACACGGAAGGTGGCAGCCCTGAAAGCTGTTGCTGGTCTTCACCTTCCCCGGGCAGCCTACTCACAGGCACAACCGCACTGGGAATCTCTGCTTTCCCAAAGATGCAATCTCTCACGGTGCGCATCCTCGGCAGAGCCTGTTCCCGAAAAGGCAAACGTCCGGCTCCTTGTCCCACACGGAAGGTGGCAGCCCTGAAAGCTGTTGCTGGTCTTCACCTTCCCCGGGCAGCCTAGTCACAGGCACAACCGCACTGGGAATCTCTGCTTTCCCAAAGACGCAATCTTTCACGGTGCGCATCCTCGGCAGAGCCTGTTCCCGAAAAGGCAAACGTCCGGCTCCTTGTCCCACACGGAAGGTGGCAGCCCTGAAAGCTGTTGCTGGTCTTCACCTTCCCCGGGCAGCCTACTCACAGGCACAACCGCACTGGGAATCTCTGCTTTCCCAAAGACGCAATCTCTCACGGTGCGCATCCTCGGCAGAGCCTGTTCCCGAAAAGGCAAACGTCCGGCTCCTTGTCCCACACGGAAGGTGGCAGCCCGGAAAGCTGTTGCTGGTCTTCACCTTCCCCGGGCAGCCTACTCACAGGCACAAAGGGTTTTGGGATCTGTGCTTTCCCAAAGACGCAATCTCTCATGGTGCGCATCCTCGGCAGAGCCTGTTCCCGAAAAGGCAAACGTCCGCCTCCTTGTCCCACACGGAAGGTGGCAGCCCTGAAAGCTGTTGCTGGTCTTCACCTTCCCCGGGCAGCCTACTCACAGGCACAACAGATATTGGGACCTCTGCTTTCCCAAAGATGCAATCATTCACGGTGCTAAACCTCAGCAGAGCCTGTTCCCGAAAAGGCAAACGTCCGGCTCCTTGTCCCACACGGAAGGTGGCAGCCCTGAAAGCTGTTGCTGGTCTTCACCTTCCCCGGGCAGCCTAGTCACAGGCACAACCGCACTGGGAATCTCTGCTTTCCCAAAGACGCAATCTCTCACGGTGCGCATCCTCGGCAGAGCCTGTTCCCGAAAAGGCAAACGTCCGGCTCCTTGTCCCACACGGAAGGTGGCAGCCCTGAAAGCTCTTGCTGGTCTTCACCTTCCCCGGGCAGCCTAGTCACAGGCACAACCGCACTGGGAATCTCTGCTTTCCCAAAGACGCAATCTCTCACGGTGCGCATCCTCGGCAGAGCCTGTTCCCGAAAAGGCAAACGTCCGGCTCCTTGTCCCACACGGAAGGTGGCAGCCCTGAAAGCTGTTGCTGGTCTTCACCTTCCCCGGGCAGCCTATTCATAGGCACAACAGGTATTCGGATCTGTGCTTGCCCAGAGAAGGAACAGCTCACGGTGCGCATCCTCGGCAGAGCCTGTTCCCGAAAAGGCAAACGTCCGGCTCCTTGTCCCACACGGAAGGTGGCAGCCCTGAAAGCTGTTGCTGGTCTTCACCTTCCCCGGGCAGCCTACTCACAGGCACAACCGCACTGGGAATCTCTGCTTTCCCAAAGACGCAATCTCTCACGGTGCGCATCCTCGGCAGAGCCTGTTCCCGAAAAGGCAAACGTCCGGCTCCTTGTCCCACACGGAAGGTGGCAGCCCTGAAAGCTGTTGCTGGTCTTCACCTTCCCCGGGCAGCCTACTCACAGGCACAACCGCACTGGGAATCTCTGCTTTCCCAAAGATGCAATCTCTCACGGTGCGCATCCTCGGCAGAGCCTGTTCCCGAAAAGGCAAACGTCCGGCTCCTTGTCCCACACGGAAGGTGGCAGCCCTGAAAGCTCTTGCTGGTCTTCACCTTCCCCGGGCAGCCTAGTCACAGGCACAAAGGGTTTTGGGATCTCTGCTTTCCCAAAGACGCAATCTCTCACGGTGCGCATCCTCGGCAGAGCCTGTTCCCGAAAAGGCAAACGTCCAGCTCCTTGTCCCACACGGAAGGTGGCAGCCCTGAAAGCTGTTGCTGGTCTTCACCTTCCCCGGGCAGCCTAGTCATAGGCACAACAGGTATTCGGATCTGTGCTTGCCCAGAGAAGGAACAGCTCACAGTGCGCATCCTCGGCAGAGCCTGTTCCCGAAAAGGCAAACGTCCGGCTCCTTGTCCCACACGGAAGGTGGCAGCCCTGAAAGCTGTTGCTGGTCTTCACCTTCCCCGGGCAGCCTACTCACAGGCACAACCGCACTGGGAATCTCTGCTTTCCCAAAGACGCAATCTCTCACGGTGCGCATCCTCGGCAGAGCCTGTTCCCGAAAAGGCAAACGTCCGGCTCCTTGTCCCACACGGAAGGTGGCAGCCCTGAAAGCTGTTGCTGGTCTTCACCTTCCCCGGGCAGCCTATTCATAGGCACAACAGGTATTCGGATCTGTGCTTGCCCAGAGAAGGAACAGCTCACGGTGCGCATCCTCGGCAGAGCCTGTTCCCGAAAAGGCAAACGTCCGGCTCCTTGTCCCACACGGAAGGTGGCAGCCCTGAAAGCTGTTGCTGGTCTTCACCTTCCCCGGGCAGCCTACTCACAGGCACAACCGCACTGGGAATCTCTGCTTTCCCAAAGACGCAATCTCTCACGGTGCGCATCCTCGGCAGAGCCTGTTCCCGAAAAGGCAAACGTCCGGCTCCTTGTCCCACACGGAAGGTGGCAGCCCTGAAAGCTGTTGCTGGTCTTCACCTTCCCCGGGCAGCCTACTCACAGGCACAACCGCACCGGGAATCTCTGCTTTCCCAAAGACGCAATCTCTCACGGTGCGCATCCTCGGCAGAGCCTGTTCCCGAAAAGGCAAACGTCCGGCTCCTTGTCCCACACGGAAGGTGGCAGCCCTGAAAGCTGTTGCTGGTCTTCACCTTCCCCGGGCAGCCTACTCACAGGCACAACCGCACTGGGAATCTCTGCTTTCCCAAAGACGCAATCTCTCACGGTGCGCATCCTCGGCAGAGCCTGTTCCCGAAAAGGCAAACGTCCGGCTCCTTGTCCCACACGGAAGGTGGCAGCCCTGAAAGCTGTTGCTGGTCTTCACCTTCCCCGGGCAGCCTACTCACAGGCACAAAGGGTTTTGGGATCTGTGCTTTCCCAAAGACGCAATCTCTCACGGTGCGCATCCTCGGCAGAGCCTGTTCCCGAAAAGGCAAACGTCCGGCTCCTTGTCCCACACGGAAGGTGGCAGCCCTGAAAGCTGTTGCTGGTCTTCACCTTCCCCGGGCAGCCTACTCACAGGCACAACCGCACTGGGAATCTCTGCTTTCCCAAAGACGCAATCTCTCACGGTGCGCATCCTCGGCAGAGCCTGTTCCCGAAAAGGCAAACGTCCGGCTCCTTGTCCCACACGGAAGGTGGCAGCCCTGAAAGCTGTTGCTGGTCTTCACCTTCCCCGGGCAGCCTACTCACAGGCACAACCGCACTGGGAATCTCTGCTTTCCCAAAGACGCAATCTCTCACGGTGCGCATCCTCGGCAGAGCCTGTTCCCGAAAAGGCAAACGTCCGGCTCCTTGTCCCACACGGAAGGTGGCAGCCCTGAAAGCTGTTGCTGGTCTTCACCTTCCCCGGGCAGCCTAGTCATAGGCACAACAGGTATTCGGATCTGTGCTTGCCCAGAGAAGGAACATCTCACGGTGCGCATCCTCGGCAGAGCCTGTTCCCGAAAAGGCAAACGTCCGGCTCCTTGTCCCACACGGAAGGTGGCAGCCCGGAAAGCTGTTGCTGGTCTTCACCTTCCCCGGGCAGCCTACTCACAGGCACAACCGCACTGGGAATCTCTGCTTTCCCAAAGATGCAATCTCTCACGGTGCGCATCCTCGGCAGAGCCTGTTCCCGAAAAGGCAAACGTCCGGCTCCTTGTCCCACACGGAAGGTGGCAGCCCTGAAAGCTGTTGCTGGTCTTCACCTTCCCCGGGCAGCCTACTCACAGGCACAACCGCACTGGGAATCTCTGCTTTCCCAAAGACGCAATCTCTCACGGTGCGCATCCTCGGCAGAGCCTGTTCCCGAAAAGGCAAACGTCCGGCTCCTTGTCCCACACGGAAGGTGGCAGCCCTGAAAGCTGTTGCTGGTCTTCACCTTCCCCGGGCAGCCTAGTCACAGGCACAACAGGTATTCGGATCTGTGCTTGCGCAGAGAAGGAACAGCTCATGGTGCGCATCCTCGGCAGAGCCTGTTCCCGAAAAGGCAAACGTCCGGCTCCTTGTCCCACACGGAAGGTGGCAGCCCTGAAAGCTGTTGCTGGTCTTCACCTTCCCCGGGCAGCCTACTCACAGGCACAACCGCACTGGGAATCTCTGCTTTCCCAAAGATGCAATCTCTCACGGTGCGCATCCTCGGCAGAGCCTGTTCCCGAAAAGGCAAATGTCCGGCTCCTTGTCCCACACGGAAGGTGGCAGCCCTGAAAGCTGTTGCTGGTCTTCACCTTCCCCGGGAAGCCTAGTCACAGGCACAACCGCACTGGGAATCTCTGCTTTCCCAAAGACGCAATCTCTCACGGTGCGCATCCTCGGCAGAGCCTGTTCCCGAAAAGGCAAACGTCCGGCTCCTTGTCCCACACGGAAGGTGGCAGCCCTGAAAGCTGTTGCTGGTCTTCACCTTCCCCGGGCAGCCTACTCACAGGCACAAAGGGTTTTGGGATCTGTGCTTTCCCAAAGACGCAATCTCTCACGGTGCGCATCCTCGGCAGAGCCTGTTCCCGAAAAGGCAAACGTCCGCCTCCTTGTCCCACACGGAAGGTGGCAGCCCTGAAAGCTGTTGCTGGTCTTCACCTTCCCCGGGCAGCCCACTCACAGGCACAACAGATATTGGGACCTCTGCTTTCCCAAAGATGCAATCATTCACGGTGCTAAACCTCAGCAGAGCCTGTTCCCGAAAAGGCAAACGTCCGGCTCCTTGTCCCACACGGAAGGTGGCAGCCCTGAAAGCTGTTGCTGGTCTTCACCTTCCCCGGGCAGCCTATTCATAGGCACAACAGGTATTCGGATCTGTGCTTGCCCAGAGAAGGAACAGCTCACGGTGCGCATCCTCGGCAGAGCCTGTTCCCGAAAAGGCAAACGTCCGGCTCCTTGTCCCACACGGAAGGTGGCAGCCCTGAAAGCTGTTGCTGGTCTTCACCTTCCCCGGGCAGCCTGTTCACAGGCACAACAGGTTTTGGGATCTGTGCTTGCCCAGAGAAGGAACAGCTCACGGTGCGCATCCTCGGCAGAGCCTGTTCCCGAAAAGGCAAACGTCCGGCTCCTTGTCCCACACGGAAGGTGGCAGCCCTGAAAGCTGTTGCTGGTCTTCACCTTCCCCGGGCAGCCTAGTCACAGGCACAACCGCACTGGGAATCTCTGCTTTCCCAAAGACGCAATCTCTCACGGTGCGCATCCTCGGCAGAGCCTGTTCCCGAAAAGGCAAATGTCCGGCTCCTTGTCCCACACGGAAGGTGGCAGCCCTGAAAGCTGTTGCTGGTCTTCACCTTCCCCGGGCAGCCTACTCACAGGCACAACCGCACTGGGAATCTCTGCTTTCCCAAAGACGCAATCTCTCACGGTGCGCATCCTCGGCAGAGCCTGTTCCCGAAAAGGCAAACGTCCGGCTCCTTGTCCCACACGGAAGGTGGCAGCCCGGAAAGCTGTTGCTGGTCTTCACCTTCCCCGGGCAGCCTAGTCACAGGCACAAAGGGTTTTGGGATCTCTGCTTTCCCAAAGACGCAATCTCTCACGGTGCGCATCCTCGGCAGAGCCTGTTCCCGAAAAGGCAAACGTCCGGCTCCTTGTCCCACACGGAAGGTGGCAGCCCTGAAAGCTGTTGCTGGTCTTCACCTTCCCCGGGCAGCCTATTCATAGGCACAACCGCACTGGGAATCTCTGCTTTCCCAAAGACGCAATCTCTCACGGTGCGCATCCTCGGCAGAGCCTGTTCCCGAAAAGGCAAACGTCCGGCTCCTTGTCCCACACGGAAGGTGGCAGCCCTGAAAGCTGTTGCTGGTCTTCACCTTCCCCGGGCAGCCTACTCACAGGCACAACCGCACTGGGAATCTCTGCTTTCCCAAAGATGCAATCTCTCACGGTGCGCATCCTCGGCAGAGCCTGTTCCCGAAAAGGCAAACGTCCGGCTCCTTGTCCCACACGGAAGGTGGCAGCCCTGAAAGCTGTTGCTGGTCTTCACCTTCCCCGGGCAGCCTAGTCACAGGCACAAAGGGTTTTGGGATCTGTGCTTTCCCAAAGACGCAATCTCTCACGGTGCGCATCCTCGGCAGAGCCTGTTCCCGAAAAGGCAAACGTCCGGCTCCTTGTCCCACACGGAAGGTGGCAGCCCTGAAAGCTGTTGCTGGTCTTCACCTTCCCCGGGCAGCCTGTTCACAGGCACAACCGCACTGGGAATCTCTGCTTTCCCAAAGACGCAATCTCTCACGGTGCGCATCCTCGGCAGAGCCTGTTCCCGAAAAGGCAAACGTCCGGCTCCTTGTCCCACACGGAAGGTGGCAGCCCTGAAAGCTGTTGCTGGTCTTCACCTTCCCCGGGCAGCCTATTCATAGGCACAACAGGTATTCGGATCTGTGCTTGCCCAGAGAAGGAACAGCTCACGGTGCGCATCCTCGGCAGAGCCTGTTCCCGAAAAGGCAAACGTCCGGCTCCTTGTCCCACACGGAAGGTGGCAGCCCTGAAAGCTGTTGCTGGTCTTCACCTTCCCCGGGCAGCCTATTCATAGGCACAACAGCTATTCGGATCTGTGCTTGCCCAGAGAAGGAACAGCTCACGGTGCGCATCCTCGGCAGAGCCTGTTCCCGAAAAGGCAAACGTCCGGCTCCTTGTCCCACACGGAAGGTGGCAGCCCTGAAAGCTGTTGCTGGTCTTCACCTTCCCCGGGCAGCCTACTCACAGGCACAACAGGCATTTGGATCTGTGCTTGCCCTGAGAAGGACCATCTCACGGTGCGCATCCTCGGCAGAGCCTGTTCCCGAAAAGGCAAACGTCCGGCTCCTTGTCCCACACGGAAGGTGGCAGCCCTGAAAGCTGTTGCTGGTCTTCACCTTCCCCGGGCAGCCTACTCACAGGCACAACCGCACTGGGAATCTCTGCTTTCCCAAAGACGCAATCTCTCACGGTGCGCATCCTCGGCAGAGCCTGTTCCCGAAAAGGCAAACGTCCGGCTCCTTGTCCCACACGGAAGGTGGCAGCCCTGAAAGCTGTTGCTGGTCTTCACCTTCCCCGGGCAGCCTACTCACAGGCACAACCGCACTGGGAATCTCTGCTTTCCCAAAGATGCAATCTCTCACGGTGCGCATCCTCGGCAGAGCCTGTTCCCGAAAAGGCAAACGTCCGGCTCCTTGTCCCACACG
Organism: Haliaeetus albicilla; assembly: GCF_947461875.1. Classification (NCBI taxonomy): domain Eukaryota; kingdom Metazoa; phylum Chordata; class Aves; order Accipitriformes; family Accipitridae; genus Haliaeetus; species Haliaeetus albicilla. The sequence continues at coordinate 132,109 of NW_027212494.1, forward strand.
GAAGGTGGCAGCCCTGAAAGCTGTTGCTGGTCTTCACCTTCCCCGGGCAGCCTAGTCACAGGCACAACCGCACTGGGAATCTCTGCTTTCCCAAAGACGCAATCTCTCACGGTGCGCATCCTCGGCAGAGCCTGTTCCCGAAAAGGCAAACGTCCGGCTCCTTGTCCCACACGGAAGGTGGCAGCCCTGAAAGCTGTTGCTGGTCTTCACCTTCCCCGGGCAGCCTACTCACAGGCACAACCGCACTGGGAATCTCTGCTTTCCCAAAGACGCAATCTCTCACGGTGCGCATCCTCGGCAGAGCCTGTTCCCGAAAAGGCAAACGTCCGGCTCCTTGTCCCACACGGAAGGTGGCAGCCCGGAAAGCTGTTGCTGGTCTTCACCTTCCCCGGGCAGCCTACTCACAGGCACAAAGGGTTTTGGGATCTGTGCTTTCCCAAAGACGCAATCTCTCATGGTGCGCATCCTCGGCAGAGCCTGTTCCCGAAAAGGCAAACGTCCGGCTCCTTGTCCCACACGGAAGGTGGCAGCCCTGAAAGCTCTTGCTGGTCTTCACCTTCCCCGGGCAGCCTAGTCACAGGCACAAAGGGTTTTGGGATCTCTGCTTTCCCAAAGACGCAATCTCTCACGGTGCGCATCCTCGGCAGAGCCTGTTCCCGAAAAGGCAAACGTCCAGCTCCTTGTCCCACACGGAAGGTGGCAGCCCTGAAAGCTGTTGCTGGTCTTCACCTTCCCCGGGCAGCCTAGTCATAGGCACAACAGGTATTCGGATCTGTGCTTGCCCAGAGAAGGAACAGCTCACAGTGCGCATCCTCGGCAGAGCCTGTTCCCGAAAAGGCAAACGTCCGGCTCCTTGTCCCACACGGAAGGTGGCAGCCCTGAAAGCTGTTGCTGGTCTTCACCTTCCCCGGGCAGCCTGTTCACAGGCACAACCGCACTGGGAATCTCTGCTTTCCCAAAGACGCAATCTCTCACGGTGCGCATCCTCGGCAGAGCCTGTTCCCGAAAAGGCAAACGTCCGGCTCCTTGTCCCACACGGAAGGTGGCAGCCCTGAAAGCTGTTGCTGGTCTTCACCTTCCCCGGGCAGCCTATTCATAGGCACAACAGGTATTCGGATCTGTGCTTGCCCAGAGAAGGAACAGCTCACGGTGCGCATCCTCGGCAGAGCCTGTTCCCGAAAAGGCAAACGTCCGGCTCCTTGTCCCACACGGAAGGTGGCAGCCCTGAAAGCTGTTGCTGGTCTTCACCTTCCCCGGGCAGCCTACTCACAGGCACAACCGCACTGGGAATCTCTGCTTTCCCAAAGACGCAATCTCTCACGGTGCGCATCCTCGGCAGAGCCTGTTCCCGAAAAGGCAAACGTCCGGCTCCTTGTCCCACACGGAAGGTGGCAGCCCGGAAAGCTGTTGCTGGTCTTCACCTTCCCCGGGCAGCCTAGTCACAGGCACAAAGGGTTTTGGGATCTGTGCTTTCCCAAAGACGCAATCTCTCACGGTGCGCATCCTCGGCAGAGCCTGTTCCCGAAAAGGCAAACGTCCGGCTCCTTGTCCCACACGGCAGGTGGCAGCCCTGAAAGCTGTTGCTGGTCTTCACCTTCCCCGGGCAGCCTGTTCACAGGCACAACCGCACTGGGAATCTCTGCTTTCCCAAAGACGCAATCTCTCACGGTGCGCATCCTCGGCAGAGCCTGTTCCCGAAAAGGCAAACGTCCGGCTCCTTGTCCCACACGGAAGGTGGCAGCCCTGAAAGCTGTTGCTGGTCTTCACCTTCCCCGGGCAGCCTACTCACAGGCACAACCGCACTGGGAATCTCTGCTTTCCCAAAGACGCAATCTCTCACGGTGCGCATCCTCGGCAGAGCCTGTTCCCGAAAAGGCAAACGTCCGGCTCCTTGTCCCACACGGAAGGTGGCAGCCCTGAAAGCTGTTGCTGGTCTTCACCTTCCCCGGGCAGCCTATTCATAGGCACAACAGGTATTCGGATCTGTGCTTGCCCAGAGAAGGAACAGCTCACGGTGCGCATCCTCGGCAGAGCCTGTTCCCGAAAAGGCAAACGTCCGGCTCCTTGTCCCACACGGAAGGTGGCAGCCCGGAAAGCTGTTGCTGGTCTTCACCTTCCCCGGGCAGCCTAGTCATAGGCACAACAGGTATTCGGATCTGTGCTTGCCCAGAGAAGTAACAGCTCACGGTGCGCATCCTCGGCAGAGCCTGTTCCCGAAAAGGCAAACGTCCGGCTCCTTGTCCCACACGGAAGGTGGCAGCCCTGAAAGCTGTTGCTGGTCTTCACCTTCCCCGGGCAGCCTACTCACAGGCACAACAGATATTGGGACCTCTGCTTTCCCAAAGATGCAATCTCTCACGGTGCTAAACCTCAGCAGAGCCTGTTCCCGAAAAGGCAAACGTCCGGCTCCTTGTCCCACACGGAAGGTGGCAGCCCTGAAAGCTGTTGCTGGTCTTCACCTTCCCCGGGCAGCCTGTTCACAGGCACAACCGCACTGGGAATCTCTGCTTTCCCAAAGACGCAATCTCTCACGGTGCGCATCCTCGGCAGAGCCTGTTCCCGAAAAGGCAAACGTCCGGCTCCTTGTCCCACACGGAAGGTGGCAGCCCTGAAAGCTGTTGCTGGTCTTCACCTTCCCCGGGCAGCCTACTCACAGGCAAAACCGCACTGGGAATCTCTGCTTTCCCAAAGACGCAATCTCTCACGGTGCGCATCCTCGGCAGAGCCTGTTCCCGAAAAGGCAAACGTCCGGCTCCTTGTCCCACACGGAAGGTGGCAGCCCGGAAAGCTGTTGCTGGTCTTCACCTTCCCCGGGCAGCCTAGTCACAGGCACAAAGGGTTTTGGGATCTGTGCTTTCCCAAAGACGCAATCTCTCACGGTGCGCATCCTCGGCAGAGCCTGTTCCCGAAAAGGCAAACGTCCGGCTCCTTGTCCCACACGGAAGGTGGCAGCCCTGAAAGCTGTTGCTGGTCTTCACCTTCCCCGGGCAGCCTACTCACAGGCACAACAGATATTGGGACCTCTGCTTTCCCAAAGATGCAATCTCTCACGGTGCTAAACCTCAGCAGAGCCTGTTCCCGAAAAGGCAAACGTCCGGCTCCTTGTCCCACACGGAAGGTGGCAGCCCTGAAAGCTGTTGCTGGTCTTCACCTTCCCCGGGCAGCCTAGTCACAGGCACAACCGCACTGGGAATCTCTGCTTTCCCAAAGACGCAATCTCTCACGGTGCGCATCCTCGGCAGAGCCTGTTCCCGAAAAGGCAAACGTCCGGCTCCTTGTCCCACACGGAAGGTGGCAGCCCGGAAAGCTGTTGCTGGTCTTCACCTTCCCCGGGCAGCCTACTCACAGGCACAACAGGTTTGGGGATCTGTGCTTGCCCAGAGAAGGACCATCTCACGGTGCGCATCCTCGGCAGAGCCTGTTCCCGAAAAGGCAAACGTCCGGCTCCTTGTCCCACACGGAAGGTGGCAGCCCTGAAAGCTGTTGCTGGTCTTCACCTTCCCCGGGCAGCCTACTCACAGGCACAACAGGTATTCGGATCTGTGCTTGCCCAGAGAAGGAACAGCTCACGGTGCGCATCCTCGGCAGAGCCTGTTCCCGAAAAGGCAAACGTCCGGCTCCTTGTCCCACACGGAAGGTGGCAGCCCTGAAAGCTGTTGCTGGTCTTCACCTTCCCCGGGCAGCCTGTTCACAGGCACAACAGGTTTTGGGATCTGTGCTTGCCCAGAGAAGGAACATCTCACGGTGCGCATCCTCGGCAGAGCCTGTTCCCGAAAAGGCAAACGTCCGGCTCCTTGTCCCACACGGAAGGTGGCAGCCCTGAAAGCTGTTGCTGGTCTTCACCTTCCCCGGGCAGCCTACTCACAGGCACAACCGCACTGGGAATCTCTGCTTTCCCAAAGACGCAATCTCTCACGGTGCGCATCCTCGGCAGAGCCTGTTCCCGAAAAGGCAAACGTCCGGCTCCTTGTCCCACACGGAAGGTGGCAGCCCTGAAAGCTGTTGCTGGTCTTCACCTTCCCCGGGCAGCCTAGTCACAGGCACAAAGGGTTTTGGGATCTGTGCTTTCCCAAAGACGCAATCTCTCACGGTGCGCATCCTCGGCAGAGCCTGTTCCCGAAAAGGCAAACGTCCGGCTCCTTGTCCCACACGGAAGGTGGCAGCCCTGAAAGCTGTTGCTGGTCTTCACCTTCCCCGGGCAGCCTAGTCACAGGCACAAAGGGTTTTGGGATCTGTGCTTTCCCAAAGACGCAATCTCTCACGGTGCGCATCCTCGGCAGAGCCTGTTCCCGAAAAGGCAAACGTCCGGCTCCTTGTCCCACACGGAAGGTGGCAGCCCTGAAAGCTGTTGCTGGTCTTCACCTTCCCCGGGCAGCCTATTCATAGGCACAACAGGTATTCGGATCTGTGCTTGCCCAGAGAAGGAACAGCTCACAGTGCGCATCCTCGGCAGAGCCTGTTCCCGAAAAGGCAAACGTCCGGCTCCTTGTCCCACACGGAAGGTGGCAGCCCTGAAAGCTGTTGCTGGTCTTCACCTTCCCCGGGCAGCCTACTCACAGGCACAACCGCACTGGGAATCTCTGCTTTCCCAAAGACGCAATCTCTCACGGTGCGCATCCTCGGCAGAGCCTGTTCCCGAAAAGGCAAACGTCCGGCTCCTTGTCCCACACGGAAGGTGGCAGCCCGGAAAGCTGTTGCTGGTCTTCACCTTCCCCGGGCAGCCTAGTCACAGGCACAAAGGGTTTTGGGATCTGTGCTTTCCCAAAGACGCAATCTCTCACGGTGCGCATCCTCGGCAGAGCCTGTTCCCGAAAAGGCAAACGTCCGGCTCCTTGTCCCACACGGAAGGTGGCAGCCCTGAAAGCTGTTGCTGGTCTTCACCTTCCCCGGGCAGCCTACTCACAGGCACAACAGATATTGGGACCTCTGCTTTCCCAAAGATGCAATCTCTCACGGTGCTAAACCTCAGCAGAGCCTGTTCCCGAAAAGGCAAACGTCCGGCTCCTTGTCCCACACGGAAGGTGGCAGCCCTGAAAGCTGTTGCTGGTCTTCACCTTCCCCGGGCAGCCTAGTCACAGGCACAACCGCACTGGGAATCTCTGCTTTCCCAAAGACGCAATCTCTCACGGTGCGCATCCTCGGCAGAGCCTGTTCCCGAAAAGGCAAACGTCCGGCTCCTTGTCCCACACGGAAGGTGGCAGCCCTGAAAGCTGTTGCTGGTCTTCACCTTCCCCGGGCAGCCTACTCACAGGCACAACAGGTTTGGGGATCTGTGCTTGCCCAGAGAAGGACCATCTCACGGTGCGCATCCTCGGCAGAGCCTGTTCCCGAAAAGGCAAACGTCCGGCTCCTTGTCCCACACGGAAGGTGGCAGCCCTGAAAGCTGTTGCTGGTCTTCACCTTCCCCGGGCAGCCTAGTCATAGGCACAACAGGTATTCGGATCTGTGCTTGCCCAGAGAAGGAACAGCTCACGGTGCGCATCCTCGGCAGAGCCTGTTCCCGAAAAGGCAAACGTCCGGCTCCTTGTCCCACACGGAAGGTGGCAGCCCTGAAAGCTGTTGCTGGTCTTCACCTTCCCCGGGCAGCCTGTTCACAGGCACAACAGGTTTTGGGATCTGTGCTTGCCCAGAGAAGGAACATCTCACGGTGCGCATCCTCGGCAGAGCCTGTTCCCGAAAAGGCAAACGTCCGGCTCCTTGTCCCACACGGAAGATGGCAGCCCTGAAAGCTGTTGCTGGTCTTCACCTTCCCCGGGCAGCCTACTCACAGGCACAACCGCACTGGGAATCTCTGCTTTCCCAAAGACGCAATCTCTCACGGTGCGCATCCTCGGCAGAGCCTGTTCCCGAAAAGGCAAACGTCCGGCTCCTTGTCCCACACGGAAGGTGGCA